>NC_057389.1:100698342-100983395 GCF_019320065.1 Cervus canadensis
TTTTTTTTCTCTAGTTGCAGTGAGAAGCCTTCTCATTGCAATGGCCTCTCTTGTTGCAGAGCATGGGCTCTAGAGTGAGCGGGCTTCTGCAGTTGAGGCACATGGGCTCAGTACTTATGCAGATTCTTAACCACAGGACCATCAAGAAAGTTCTGCCCAAGGTTTTACATTAAAATAACAAAATTATCCAACTCACTGAAGATGGGAAGAGTAATTTTTTGAGGGATATGAGGAGCTCTGACCTACCAATGCTTTGATTAGGAACCTAATCAAGACAGTATCCTCTCTGAGACTCTGGAGAAAACTTGAACTCAGAGTTGGGATAAGATGCTGCTATTTAAGTTTTATTCCCCTAAAAAGACAGGAAAGATCATGGAAAAGGAAAAATAATCACTGAATTCAACTGGCTTTTAACATTGTCTCCACACAGAGAATGAGTGGGAAAATTCTCTTATCTGTCCAGGCCAGATCAGTGTCCCACAGGAAAATTAATTATTAGAGGCTGGTGTAACAGGAGGGAAATGTGCTAATGAGGAAACATAGGGAGCTGTAAATATCTCCTCTGCTGCATCCCTCAGCCTGTGGGTCCTTCAGATGGAGAGGACGTGACTGTAGCTTGTGGACTCATAACTCTGCCCAGGGGACCAATGCTTGACTGCATCCCACTCTCTTGTCTGGAAGCAGAGCATCTTTCTTCACCATGAACCATCCAAGAGGAACTTGGATGTCTATATGCAACCTTCCTCTCAGAGACCCCACCCAGGTGAGTCCAAGAGCCCAGTAAACCCTGCAGGATATCAACCAGAACTGCAGCCAAGAACATTTACCTGAGTTCACCTGAGAGCCAGCCCAGACTAGCCCAGAGCCAAGACCACTGAAGTTGTTTGTTTGCCTGATTGATTAACATTTTAATTTGTGATGCCCCAAATAGTAGTGAATATTGAACTCATTAATGCAAGGGCCAATGTTGACCATTAAATGACTCAATTTGGAGAAGGAATAAGAGGTATAAGGTGCTTCCAGTAGAAATAGAACCGAAATCCAAGGAACTTTGTGATTAACTGGAGTAAAGATATAGGGTATTAGCTGTGGAGGAATGTAAAGTGATGTAGGGTATTTTTTAAGAAGGGGCATATTTGACTATAAGTAAGATCCAGACCAAGGAATGTAAACATTTCCCTGCAACAGCAGTTCATGAGACACACATTTCAAAGTATCTCCTCCCTCTTAATATTCAAATATTTTTTTTAATTTATTACATGTAAATGGGTAGTGCTTAGTAACACGCAACACTCTGTGACCCAGCAAGAATACTGGAGTAGATTGCCATTCCCTCCTAGTGGGGATCTTCCCGACTCAGAGATCAAACCTGTCTCTTGAATCTCCTACACTGGTAGGCAGAGTCTTTACCACTAGCACCACCTGGGAAGTTCATAATTGGGTAGTGCAAAAGTGAAAGTGTTAGTCAATCAGTCATATCCAACTCTGTGACCCCATGGACTGGGGTCCGCCAGGCTCCTCTGTGGGATTCCCCAGACAAGAATACTGGAGTGGGTTGCCATTCCCTTCTTCAGGGGATCTACCCAACTCAGGGATCAAACCTGGGTCTCCTACATTTCAGGCAGATTCTTTACCATCTGAACCACTAGAGAAGCCCATAAATGGGTAAGCTAGAGCTTAATTTGCAATGAATTCACTCATTGTAAGGCTGAATATATTTGCAGATCAGTTAGCCTGTTACTTTCTGGATTTAAAATTGCCTATTCAGGGAAATCTGCTCAATGTGATGTGGCAGCCTGGATGGTAAGGGAATTTGGGGAAGAATGGACCCAGGTATATATATATGGCTGAGTCCCTTCACTGTCCACCTGAAACTATCACAAATTTTTTAATCAGCTATACTCCAATACAAAATAAAAAATTATAAAAATTAAAATAAAACTGTCTGTTCAATCCATGCATTAGGAAGTAGACATCCTTGGCAGGGAGGTGGAGATGAGAAGGGGGCATTTTTCACCCCAATATATAACCCTATATAAAAGTGCTTCTTTGAGACTTCTGGCAGTCCTCTGGTTAAGACTTTGCCTTCCAATGCCCAGGTGTGAGTTTGATCCCTGGTCAGGGAGCTAGGATTCTATATGCCTTGTGGCCAAAAAATCAAAACATAAAACAAAAGCAATACTGTAACAAATTTAATAAATGACTTTCAAAGTGGTCCACATCCAAAAACAGGTGTTTTTGTGTGTTTTTTTTTTTTTTTTTTTACTTTTTTAAATTAATTTAATTGGCAGATAACTGCTTTACAGTATTGTGATGGGTTTTGCCATACATCAACATGAATCGGCCACCAGTATTTATATGTACCCCATCTTGAGCCCGCCCACCTCCCACCCCACTCTGTCCCTCTGGGTTGTCCCAGAGCACCGGCTTTGGGTGCCCTGTGTTCTTTTTCAATACTGAACTTTATTCAGGGCAAGATAAAAGACTCTAAAGACATTAGGTTACATGTAGTTAAGAAGTTGTTAGGGCTTCCCCTGGAGAAGGAAATGGCAACCCACTCCAGTACTCTTCCCTGGGAAATCTCATAGATAGAGGAGCCTGGTGGGCTACCATCCATGGGGTCACAAAGAGTCAGACACGACTGAGCACCAAGGTGTTGTGAAGGTAAAGTGTGTCCCCAGTGAAACTGAATTGAATTCCTGAGTGAAAAAATTAAATATTTGTGACTAAAAAAATTAGCAAATAAATAAAATCCCCTGCTCTTCATTAAATTCACTTCATTTCTATTTGAATATTGGGCCTTTATAATGATGAACAACAAATAGTTGGGTTTTGACTTGGCCCAAATTGAGAATCTTTGTCTTTAGTGGGGAAATTGAACTGATTTTAATATACTGACATCCCTGGCATATTTGTTTTGCCCTTTTTTTAATTTAATTTTTGTTCTGCTTTTGGAAGAAGTTTTCTATACTGTCCTGTTGCCTTTCTTTTCTTTTTTTTTTAACTTTAATCTTCTTATTGTCTTTATGTTTTACCAAAGCTTTCTTTATTCTTCCAAATGTCAAAATTGTAAGGGAAATATGAATATGTAAGAAGTTTAACACAATTTTACTTCATCTACTCAACCAAAGATGTTAATATTGGGGGTAAATTTCAGATAAAAATTATTTTTAAAACTTTGTCTTCTTTTTTTTTTTCAATAACACCTTTGCTGGAACATAGTTTACATAATGGGGGCTTCCCTGGTGGCTCAGATAGTAAAGAATCTGCCTGCAATGCAGGAGACCGGAGTTCGATCCCTGAGTCAGGGATCCCCTGGAGATCCCCTGGAGAAGGGAATGGCTACCCAATCCAGTAGTCTTGCCTGGAGAATTCCAAGGGGAGAAGAACCTGGCAGTCTATAGTCCATGGGGTCACAAAGAGTCGTGTATGACACTACATAACTCACTATTTTAATGTGTATGTTTAAGGGGCCTTTAACATTTACAAAGTTGTGTATTGATCACTGTTGTCTAACTCTAGAACATTTTTATCACTTCCCAAAGGAACCCCACATCATTAAAGTCACATCCTCTGTCTCTTTTTTTTTTTTTTTCTGGCCCCCAGCAACCACTAATCTACTTTCTCTATAGATTAGCCTACTCTGGACATTTCATATAAATGTGATCATACAAAAAGGAAAGGAAAATTGCCTGTTCGGGTCCTTTGTTCTAGATAGTGAATTTCAGCATGTTTGGTAAGTTTTTTGTTTTGTTTTTAATTTTCGTTGAAGTCTAGTTGTGTTAGTTTCTGCTGTACGGCAAAGTAAGTCAGTTGTATACAAACATATATCCCCTCTTTATTGGATTTCCTTCCCATTTAAGTCTCCACAGAGCAGCTTATGAAAAGATGTTCGCCATCACTGATTACTAGAGAAATGCAAATCAAAACTACAATAAGGACTTGGCCTTCACTGAAAATCTACAAACCATAAATGCTGGAGAGGGTGGGGAGGAATGGGAACCCTCTTGCACTATTGGTGGGAATGTAAATTGATGCAGCCACCATGGAAAACAGTATGGAGGTTCCTTAAAAAAACTAACCATAGAACTGCCATATGACCCAGCATGTTTTTTATTCCTATTTTTTTTTTTACTGTATTCTTTCAAACTAAGAATTGAAATTTCATCATCAATTTGCTGTTCCCCATTTAGATACTTTATGTGCCTGCCTGCTAAGTTGATTCAGTAGTGTCTGACTCTGCAACCCCATGGACTGACATGCCAGGCTCCTCTGTCCATGGGATTCTCCAGGAAAGGATACTGGAGTGGGCTGCCATGCCCTCCTCCAGGGGAGCTTCCCCACTCAGGGATCAAACCCAAGTCTCTTAGGTCTCCTACATCTGCCGGCAGGGACTTTACCACTAGCACCACCTGGGAAGCCCATTCAGATATTTGTGCAGAAGGTCTGAGAGTTTCTACATTTCTGTGGTAAAATCTGTGTCAATTTTATGTTCTCTCCATTATTGGGTTTTTTTTTTAACTGAAGCAATTGTGTTCACCTAAATATTCTTCACTTGCAAATCCTTACCTTAATCAAAAATGAAAATGAATGCTCCTCTTCATACTCGATGCTAATAAGCCACGCTTTATGCATGCTTTCAACTACTTTCCTCATCTTATTCTTAGATCTTTTAAATTTAGAACTATCTCTAAAAGTTGCATAATGTTCAATCTCCATTTAAAAGGGGTTCCTCTTTACCTTTGTCAATATTCTTCCAAATGCAGAATTGAATGGATATATTTCTATCTAAAAGGAAATTATACACAGATAGTGCTCCCATCTCATATTTTAAAAACTGTTCAATTATTTTATAACCATATCTGTGTAATCCAAAATTGAAGTCATTATTAAGTTATAAGTACTGTATTATCTTTTCTTTTAGAAATTTAGTTTTGATTTTTCCTTAAACTGTCTTTTGTATACGTGTTTTTAATACGTAATTTCATAAAACACCAAAGATACATAACAGCAACAAAGGACCCCTTGAGACTTGAAGTTTCAGCAGCAGCAGTGAGACCACCTTGTTCCTCAATATTTTCTGACACTTTCTCTCCTCACTCTTCCTCCTGCTCATTTCTCTCACCCCCTGGCTTCTTTTTTAGACTGGAACATCTTAAAGAAGCACCCTCCTCAGGACTTCACTTTGATTTCCCCTTGCCAGGCACACACTTGCCAGGTATGCTCATCCACTCTCTTTCTTCCTTTATGTCTCTGTTCAAATATCACGTTTTTTACAGGTCTTGCTTAAACATGCATTAAAAAGTAGCACTCCCTTTTCACTCTCTCCCTTATACATGCTTTTGTTTTCTTTGTAATACTTCTCACCATCTGGCAAGCTATATGATTTTCATTTGCTTACATATGGTCTCCATAATGGGCTTTTGAGAGCTTCTGCTTTTTGACACCCTATACTCCCTGCATAGACATTACCTGGAACATTGTCCCAAATCAATTTGTATTTTGCAAATGCATGAAAGAATTTCTCATTAAAACTGCGAATATGTGACATCTTTGAAAAAAATGAGAAAAGCACAAGTTTGCTTCTTAGCGATGACACAGGAGTTTCTCTAAAGTGGACCAAATCCATGAACAAATATTGAAATTAATTTCCTAATGGGAAACTTCAAATGGAAGCACTTGCAATGTGACTAATATACATTTGTGTGAAAATTAGTTGTGCTATTTTCCCCTTTTCTGTTAGTCACCTCCACCACATGGCACAAGGGAATCAAACAAAAGTTTCAGAATTTCTTCTTATGGGATTTTCAGAGGATCCAGAACTGCAGCCCCTCATATTTGGGCTTTTCCTCTCCATGTACCTGATCACGGTATTTGGAAACCTGCTCATCATTCTGGCCACCATCTCTGACTCCCACCTCCACACCCCCATGTACTTCTTCCTCTCCAACTTATCCTTTGTAGATATCGGTTTCACCTCCACCACCATCCCAAAGATGCTACGGAACATCCACACCCAGAGCCAAGTTATAACCTATGAAGCTTGCATCTTCCAGATGCATTTGTTCACACTCTTTATAGGATTGGACATCTTCCTCCTGACCGTGATGGCCTATGACCGCTTTGTGGCCATCTGTCACCCCCTGCACTACACGGTCATCATGAACCCCCAGATCTGCGGACTGATGGTGCTGGTGTCCTGGATCATCAGTCTCCTGCATTCCTTGTTAGAAAGCTTAATGGTGCTGCAGCTGTCTTTCTGCACAGTCTTAGAAATCCCTCACTTTTTCTGTGAACTCAATCAAATGATCCAACTTGCCAATTCTGACACTTTTCTCAATAACATGGTGATGTATTTTGTAGCTGTGTTCCTGGCTGGTGGTTCCCTCTTTGGTATCATTTATTCATATTCTCAGATAATGTTCTGTATATGTGGAATCTCATCAGCTCAGGGGAAGTATAAAGCATTCTCCACCTGTGCATCTCACCTCTCAGTTGTCTCCTTGTTTTATTGTACAGGCTTAGGAGTGTACCTCAGCTCTGCTGCTACCCACGGCTCACACTCAAGCATAACAGCTTCAGTGATGTACACTGTGATCACACCTATGCTGAACCCCTTCATCTACAGTCTGAGAAATAAAGATTTAAAGAGGGGTCTGCAAATGCTCTTTGGAAAGGAAAATATAAAAGTGTCTATTGTCCTAGGGCTTGAGAAGTGCCTGTGATAGCAGAGCTCAAAACCTGAGCCAAATATTGCCAATCTTTGATCAGATTATGAAAGTAGAACATGCCTCTTCTGTTTTTCTTGGAGTTTCTATTTCAACTTCTCTATACAATTTATTTAACTCACTTTTATTATTTAGGGCATCTCTGATGTCCAAGAGTTTTTTCCCTTTTTTTATTTTTGTACTCAATTGTATTCCCAACATTGAAGGTGAAATATTTGAAAATTCCCATTTATCTCAAGGGATTTCTTAAGAATAATTTCTTCTCAAATGAAATATATTATAATGAGTATTTTTGCTTGTTGTTTGTCTAAAAGAGTAGACATGAGCTGTAAAAATCCTATGAACCAGAAAACTTCTCTATAAACAGCTATTTGTAAGTTTATAACAGAGGAAAACCTGAAACCACTCTTTTTCACTTTTATTAACATCATTCTTTGCACATCACTACCTTAATTGGTCTTCTTGATTATCCAAACCTTAACACATTGATTGTCATCACTGATCAAGGTTACTTTTCTATTCATTAGGATCTTATTCTACTACATAGCTTGTGTCCACTTGAGGCAGGAGGTAGATGTCCATCCCACACCCAGGGTAAAGCAATTGGAGATTAATCCCCTGTACATCGCAACTCTAAGATGAGAATAATAGGAAACAAGAGAGGAGGCTGGACCTTGCTCAGACCACATATTTCTGATTCCTGAAGTGAGGAGATGTCCCCAATCACACACGTGTAGAAAGGCTCCTTGGAGGTCAAAGGGGAGTGATGTCAAGGGATGTTCTACCCACAGGCCTCTTTGGTAGAATCCATCTTGGCTAAGAAATGCATGTGCACACATGGGAGGATTCTGGGATATACCATATATGGACTGTGAACCAGGTAAATCAAAATTATTGGCCAAACAAAACCAGGAAGAAATGCCCCCATAAAAGTAATTCTAATTGCCACAAGGGTGCAGCTCAGAGACTCTCTGAGTCCACCCATGTGTTTATCCACAGGTACTGTACTCTTTTTTTTTTCTATTAAGAAATAAAAATATTCTTAAAAAATACTTTTCCTCTTTAAAAAGTATTTTTTTCCTCTTACTTTTCTTTGTGAAAATTTTTTTCTGCAACACTGAAGGGCCTGGGCCCTTGTCTCTGACTTCTGGTCTAGTGGCTAGAATTCCTTGCTCTCACCGCCACGACCTGGGCTTGATCCCTGCCTAGGAACCCAAGACCCACTTCAAGCCATCGCAGTCTGAGTAGGATCACACTGTGTCTATCATGCTCATTGACAAAAGTGATAATAAAATACATGCCTCCAAGTCAAATCTATACAGAAAGACAAGTATGAAAAATAGATTGATATAATATGGCCTTAGAATGGATTTTACTTTAAATATAATGAAGCAAAAGGCTAAGTCATTCATTTTGTTGTTGCTATTGTTCAGGCACTCAGTCATGTCCAACTCTTTGCGGCTCCATGGACTGCAGCACGCCAAGTTTCCCTGTCCTTCACCATCTCCTGTAGCTTGCCCAAACTCATGTCCATTGAGTTGGTGATGTCATCCCACCATCTTATCCTTTGTCATCCCCTTCTCCTCCCACCTTCAATCTTTCCCAGCATCAGGGTCTTTTCAAATGAGTAAGTTCTTCGCATCAGGTGGCCAAAGTATTGGAACTTCAGCCTCAGCATCAGTCCGTCCAATGAATATTCAAGATTGTTTTCCTTTAGGATTGACTGGTTTGATCTCCTTGCAGTCCAAGGGACTCTCAAGAGTCTTCTCCAACACCACAGTTCAAAAGCATCCGTTCTCTGGCTCTCAGCCCATCCTTATGGTCCACTTATTACATTTATTACTATGCAAATTTTTTTCAGACAATTCATTGACTGATTGAAATATGCACTATCAGTATCCATTTGTAAGTCATGTCTGACTCCTTGTGACCTCACGGACTGTAGCCCACCAGGCTCCTCTGTCCATGGGATTTCCCAGGCCAGAATACTGGAGTGGGGAGCCATTTCCTCCTCCAGGGGATTTTCCCGACCCAGGAATTGAACCCAGGTCTCCCGCATTGGCAAGCAGATTCTTAAATACTGCACCACCAGAGAAGCCCATCTGTAGGATTTCCCAAGCAATTATTGTTTCAGTTATTGTGAAACAGAATGGGACCTTGTGGGGTTTCCCAGGGGCAGACACACACACCCTGTGTCCATACCTCTTGTTCATAGAAAAGCTTCAGTTTATTAGATCTTCCCCAAGCTCCAAGCAGCAAATTTAGTCAGAGAAGTGAGAACATTTAGAAACAGAGGAGAACAGTCAAATGGAAAAAATGATAGTTTAACCATAAGACAAAGTCAAGGACATTTAGTTCCTCCTCAAGGGCTATAGATCATACACCAAATGATATCCTTGCATTGTTTTTCAGATACTAAAATTCCCACTCAGTGGGAAAATATTAACTACATGCTGACCACAAGCACATAGACCTCAGACCTGTTGGAACCAAAAAATTGATGACTGAGATTCCCAAAAAGATCACCCTGTTACCTCACCAACAATGAATCATAATCTCGCACAAGCTGATCACACATCCTGTGACTTTCTCTTCACTCTGTCTTTAAAAATGCTTCATACAGAGTGAATTAAGTCAGAAAGAGAAAAACAAGTATTATATTAATGCATGTATGTGAAATCTAGGAAAATGGTACAGATGAGCCTATTTGCTGGGCAGGAATAGAGATGCAGACGTAGAGAACAGACATGTGGATGCAGGGCAGGGGAGGGAGGGTGGGATGAAATGGGATTGACTATACACACTTGTTGGGGTCCTTTAATGGACCAGAACCTTGTGGTACGGAGTCGACGATAAGAAAGTGAAAGAGAGAAAGAGGCTGATATCACTTGGTTTATGCAGAGGGCCAATAAAGTCCTTGACATAGGACTTGCATTGCTCAGAAGGCACCAGGCGCCCTCTCAAGAGGGTCTTAGAAGCCCGGGCAGAAAAGTGAGCACGACGGGTCTCCACGCTCCAGAGTCAGCCAGAAAAAGAGAGGGAGAGAGAGAGAAAGAGAGAGAGAGAGAGACAAAAAAGACCCAGGGACCTAAGCTCTGATGAAGCAAAGGTGCTTTAATGATTTTCCTATGAGTATATATAGGCTGTGGTACAAGAAACTTCTTTCGGGAATGATAGAGATCAGAAAACCGAACGTACATCAACCGTTACCAAGGGAACAAGGGGTAATGTAAGTCACAAGGTCAGGAGACAATCCATATCTCAAGAAAGGGGAACGAGACTAAGCAGTTTTGTCCTAAAGAGAATGTTTACTAAAGGAGACCCAAGCCTGCCTCACACAATGACCTCAGTCCCTGGGAGCAGCGTGCTGTTCCACTTGAAGAGGGACAAAGGACTCATGAGAGACAGCACGTAGGAATCCTCCCGTCAAACATTCCCTGACACACACTATCATGTGTGAAATAGATAGCTAACAGAAAGCTTCTGTATAACATGGGGATCAGCTTGGTGCTCCATGATGACCTAGAGGGGTGCAATGGGAGGGAGGTCCAAGAGGGAGGGGATATGTATATACAGGTAGCAGATTTACTTTTTCATACAGCAGAAACTAGCACAACATGGGAAGCAAGTGTATCCTAACTAAAAACAATAGTAATAAGAATAAAGTTTATACCTAGATACTTGAAAATGGATAAGTAAATAAATAATTAATAAAAAAATAAAAATATCTCCCTGAAACATTTATAGATGATGAAATGTTATTTAACCAGGTTGATCTTGTGCATTATGTTAACTTACTGTATTGAAATGTGTATCCATTTATATATATATATATATATCATTTGAAAAGTTACATGTATCCCAATGCTCATTGCAGCACTATTTACAATAACCAGGACATGGAAGCAACCTAAATGTCCATCAATGGAAGAATGGGTAAAGAAGATGTGGTACATGTATATAATGGAATATTACTCAGCTATAAAATGCCATTTGCAGTGACATGGATGCACCTAGAGATTGTTAATATCATGTGTATGTGGAAAGCTGAATAAAAAAGGTACAAATGAATCTATTTGCAAAGCAGGAATAGAGTCATAGAACAAGCTTATGGTTACCAAGGGGGAAATGGACAGGAGGGATAAATTGGGAGATTGGGGTTGACATACATACTATGCATAAAATAGGTAACTAATAAGGACCTACTGTATAGTGCAGAGAACTCTGCCCAGGGCTTTGTGGTGACCTAAATGGGAAGGAACTCCAAAAAAGAGGGGATATATGTTTGCTGTACAGTAGACACTAACATAACATTATAAAGCAACTATACTGCAATAAAAAATTTTTAAATAAATAAAAGAGAAAAAAAAGTTTTTAAATCCAGGGGATAAAACGTGAATTGCCTTAACTTAATTCACTGCTGTAATATCCACATGTGAAACTTTCTTTTTTCCGGTTAGAAAAGATGTCTCTTGTCTCTGTCAAATGTGACTATGCTCCAGACCCGACCCTGGAATGCACACTAGAATTCTTTAATCATGATAAATTTATCAAATCATAACTACATGCCATATTCTGTACTCATTTAATGTGTACAAATTGAAGAAATTTAAATGTCATTTGCTAATTAACACTATATACTACCTGCTTCTATATACACAGTTGAAGAAGGTATATAACAAGTTATATATAATTAAGTTTTTACTGCTGTGTTATGTACTTACTAAAAATTTAATCCCCCTGGCCTCTTTCTCCTTAATATGGAATAACAAACATAACTTCTGAGAGATGTTGAGAGAAAAAATGAAATCTGTAAAAATATTTGTGCAGTCCAAAGAACACAGTCAAGGGCAAGGAATATGTATGTCTGTACATTACTTGTTTACATTTTTCTCTCAAATAAACACAATCACACACATATATGTAAATGCAAACAGTTTCATTTATAATTCTACCTATTATGTTAAAGAAACCTCTACAGAAATTTGGAGGGTAAATAAATGAAAATATTGAATGTTTGAATTACAATGAAATTCATGGATTGTAGAACTTAATACAAAAAGTCATAAAAATCATGAATGTGTCATATTACTTTGAATAGAGATTAATATTTCTATCTTAATGCCTCAAAGTCAGAACCACACCTATATTCTATATTTATGGAATGGAGAATTCATTGCATTAGATAATGGGGAAAACATCTCCAAACTGACTAATTTTCTTCTACTAATGTGAGGTTTCAACAATAAACAAAGCTAGTGGAGATGATGGAATTCCAGTTGAGCAATTTCAAATCCTAAAAGATGATGCTGTGAAAGTGCTGCACTCAATATGCCAGCAAATTTGGAAAACTCAGCAGTGGCCACAGGACTGGAAAAGGTCAGTTTTCATTCCAATCCCAAAGAGAGGCAATGCCAAAGAATGCTCAAACTACTGCCCAATTGCACTCATCTCACACACTAGTAGAGTAATGCTCAAAATTCTCCAATCCAGGCTTCAACAATACGTGAACTATGAATTTCCAGATTTTCAAGCTGAATTTTGAAAAGGCAGAGGAATCAGAGATAAAATTCCCAAAATCCTCTGGATCATTGAAAAAGCAAGAGAGTTCCAGAAAAACATCTATTTCTGCTTTGTTGACTATGCCAAAGCCTTTGACTGTGTGGATCAAAATAAACTGTGGAAAATTCTGAAACAGCTCAGAATACCAGACCACCTGACCTGCCTCTCACAGGTCAGGAAGCAACAGTTAGAACTGGACATGGAACAACAGACTGGTTCCAAATAGGAAAAGGAGTATGTCAAGGCTGTATATTGCCACCCTGCTTAATTAACGTATATGCAGAGTGCATCATGTGAAATGCTGGGCTGGATGAAGCACAAGCTGGATCAAGATTGCTGGGAGAAATATCAATAACCTCAGATATGCAGATGACACCACTCTTATGGCAGAAAGCAAAGAAGAACTAAAGTGCTTCTTGATGAAAGTAAAAGAAGAGAGTGAAAAAGTAGGCTTAAAGCTCAACATTCAGAAAACTAAGATCATGGCATCTGGTCCCATCGCTTCATGGTAAATGGATGGAGAAACAGTGGAAACAGTGGCAGACTTTATTTTGGGGGGCTCCAAAATCACTGCATATGGTGATTGCAGCCATGAAATTAAAAGACACTTACTCCTTGGAAGAAAAGTTATGACCAACCTAGACAGGATATTATAAAGCAGAGACATTACTTTGCCAACAAAGGTCTGTCTAGTCAAGGCTATGGTTTTTCCAGTAGTCAGGTATGGATGTGACAGTTGGACTATAAAGAAAGCTGAGTGCTGAAGAATTGATGCTATTGAATGGTGGTGTTGGAGAAGACACTTGAGAGTCCCTTGGACTGCAAGGAGATCCAACCTAAAGGAGATCAGTCCTGGGTGTTCATTGGAAGGACTGATGCTGAAGCTGAAACTCCAGTACTTTGGCCACCTCATGTGAAGAGTTGACTCATTGGAAAAGACCCTGATGCTGGGAGGGATTGAGGGCAGGAGGAGAAGGGGACAACAGAGGTTGGATGGCATCACCGACTCGATGGACATGAGTTTGAGTCAACTCTGGGAGTTGGCGTTGGACAGGGAGGCCTGGCATGCTGCAGTCCATGGGGTCGCAAAGAGTCAGACATGACTGAGTGACTGAACTGAACTGAATCCTGGGGAAACTAAATGACTATATTGAGAAAGTTAAAATCAGTTCCTGTGAACCATATTTTATTGGATAAAATGTGGGCATTACATTCCTATGCTGCTTCAGCAAATTACTATACTAGTGACTTGTGGCTTCTCAGGTGGCACAGGGATAAAAAGACTTCCTGCCAACGTAGGAGACGAGGATTTGATCTCTAAGTTGGGGAGATCCCCAACTTGTTTACATTTGGAGTAAACATTTCTTACATGGAGTAGGAAATGGCAACCCACCCCAGTATTCTTGCCCGGAAAATCTCATGGACAGAGAAGCCCAGCAGTCACAAGGTGTGGGACATGACTGAGCACTGAGCATGCATATTAGTGGCTTAAAAAAATTAATGTAGAGATCAGAAGTCAAAACTCATCTCTTCAGGCTAAATATAAGATGTCTGTAAAAGTGATCCATCAGGACACTCAAGGGAAGGAATGCATTGCCTTCTTAGATCACTTCCTGTAGGTTACCTGCATTGCTTGTCTCATGGTCATTCCTCATCTTCAAAGGCAGTAGCATCTCTCTGCTGACTCCAATACTTCTCTCTCCACCACATTTAGGGGACCACTGCCATTATTTACACCAACCTGGATAATCCAAGGTTATCTTCTCATCTTAAGGACAATGTTTAGCAAATTTATTTTATCTGCTAGCTTTATCCCCCTTTACATCAGCAAACATATCCAAAAGTTCTTAGGTTTAGGATGTGGACATCTTTTTTGAGACCCTTATCTTGTCTATTCAAATTCTTTTTCTGATATATATTATTTGATGTCATTCAAGAGCCCTTACAGAATTGAATACAGAATTTATTAGGGCTTCTGTGGTGAGTAAAATATTTTTCTTACAAAAATTGCACAAAAAGTGAATTTTGGTATAGATCTAAACTTAACAATAACTAACTCTAACACAGGACCATAGACTTGTTAAAAAGTGGCCCACAGGACTTCCCTGGCTGTCCAGTGATTAAGATGTCACCTTCCAACACAGGTGGTGCAGGTTCTTTCCCTGGTCAGGGAGCTAAGATACCACATGCCTTGAGGCCAAAAAACCAAAACATAAAACAGAAGCAATTAAAAAAAAAAGAAAGAAAGTGACCCACAGATCAGGACCTGCAGCGTCACACCTCTAGGAGTGCTAGAAATGCAGAGTCCTTGGGCCCACTGGGAGACATACTTACTCAGAATTTGCACTTGAATTAAAATCCCTAATGATATTGTATGCACAGTGAAGTGGAAGAAGTGTTGATGTAAATGTGTTTTCTCCTGTTCTTGCTGTTAACATTTGGGGTAGGATAATTATCTGTGGGTGAGTACTGTCCTGTGTGTTATAGCTGTTTAGCAGCATCCTTTCTGACATTGCCAAAGAGCCCCAGGAGCAAAACCACCTTTGGTTGAGAACCACAACCCAGAGTTTGAGAACAGGAAGCAACCTAATAGGATTCAATCAAGACTCCATCTCAAAACTGGCTTGTAATTGTCATCAGAACATTAAACACCTCTAAACCTCACTCCTGAAACAGAGGATAGAGTTATCTTAGCGCTATCTCACAGAATGTTCTCTAAACATTAAACCAGATCATCCCTATAATGTGCTAAGGTAGGTAGGTTATGGTGCATGACAAAATCCAAATATATCTCATAACTTACAAGCATATTTAATTAGGTGCTAATTGATAGATCCAACTTCAGATATAATTTGAAATTCTTAAAAGTTTTAGCAAAATCATCAGGAAACCAAGGACCGCATTGCCCAGTGAATTACATTAAAGGAACAAAGTTGCCCTCTCACAAAGAGGGGAATAATAATTTCTAAGGGTATCATAGACAGTGTTCCCTCCACAGGTCAACGTTTTGAGACCCAAAGAACCTATTGCCTCAGTCTCACACATTGCAAAAAGCTAACCTCATGGTTGGGATAAGGCACTGGGAGTTTAGATCCCTGGCAAGAGAATTAATGGAGAGGGGTTAATAAAAGCTGAATTCTTGGGGCTTCCCTGGAGGTCTAGTGATAAAGAATCTACCTGCTAATGCAGAGGACACAGATTCCATTCCTGGTCCAGAAAGATCCCACATGCCTTGGAGCAACTAAGCCCATGTACCACAACTACTGAGCCTGCACCCTAGAGCCGGGGAGCCACAACTGCTGAAGCCCGTGTGCCTGGAGCCTGCGCTCTGCAGCAAGAGAAGCCACTGCAGTGAAAAGCCCACATACCACAACTAGAGAAAGCCAGTGTGCAGCAACGAAGACCCAGCACCAACCAAAAATAAAATAAATCTTAAAAAAAAAAACCTGAATTTCCCTGGCTTACAACCTAACACCCTGAGAACAAAGACTCAGCAGGAAAAGTCCTATCTTGTCCAGACCAAGTCCCACAGGGAAATCACATACGCATAGGTAATTGTAATATAAGGGAAATGTACCCTAGGAGAAAACATGGAGAGCGATAACTATTTTGTCTGCTGTATCACTGAGCTTCTAACACCTGGGCATGGATGAGATACAGGTTTTATTCTAGAGTCCTAAATCTGGCTAAAGGACAATATTTGATCTCTTTTTGCTCTCTTGTCTCAGGACAGAGCTTCAGTCTCTATCATCAGCCATCTACTAAGAGATTTCAGACTTCCAGGCAGTTAACTTCCCCTCAGAGTTCCCATGCAGGTGAGTCCAAGAGCCCAAAAGACACTGCTGGGAAGGGTCAGAGAGAAAGAAATAAAGCATGTCTGCATGAGGTCACCTGAGAATCAATTCAGCCTAGCCCAGAACCCAGAAAACTGTTTGTTTGCTTGCTTAATTAAATATCAATGTACTTGAGTAATGCTAAAAGTGAAGGAAACACTGAAAGCAGTAAGGCAGTGTTCAGTGATGCCAATTAAATGATAGGAAATCAAGCACAATTAGAAGACCAAAGAGAGGTTAAAGTGCTTCCAGTAAAAGTAGGACATATGCTGCATTAGCAAATACTTCCGTTGTGAGAGCTGTCTTTTCATCTTGCTTATGGTTTCCTTTGCTGTGTAAAAGTTTTTAAGTTTAATTAAGTCCCATTTCTTTATTTTTGTTTTTATTTTCATTACTCTATGGGTCAAAAAAGATCCTGGGTGATTTCTGTCAAATAGTGTTCTGCCTGTTCTCCACTAAGAGCTTTATACTGTCCAGCCTCACATTTACGTCTTTAATCCATTTTGAGCTTCTTTTTGCGTATGGTGTTAGGGAGTGTTCTCATTTCATTCTCCTATGTGTCGCTGTCCAGTTTTCCCAACACTACTTATTGAAGGGACTGTCTTTTCCCCATTGTATATTCTTGCCTACTTTGTCAGAGATTAGATGACCATAGGTACTTAGGTTTCTCTCTAAGCTTGCTATCCTGTTCCATTGACCTATACGTCTGTCTTTCTGCCAATACCATATTGTCTTGATTACTGTAGCAGAGCTTTGCAATAGAGTCTGAAGTGAAGGAGCCTGACTCCTCCAGCTCCATTTTTCTTTCTCAAGATTGCTCTGGCTATTTGGAGTCTTTTGCGTTTCCAGACACTTTGTAAAATTTTTTGTTCTAATTCTGTGAAAAATGCCATCGGTAACTTGATAAGGATTACTCTGCATCTGTAGATTGCTTTATGTAGTCTGGTCATTTTCACAATATTGAGTAATACTCTTCCAATCCTAGAACAAGGTTATTCTCTCCATCTGTTTCCATCACCTTTGATTTCTTTCATCACTGTCTTAGAGTTTTCTGAGTATAGATATTTTGCCTCCTTGGGTATGTTTCTTCCTTGATATTTTATTCCTTTTGTTGCAGTGGTAAATGAGATTGTTTCCATAATTTCTCTTTCTGATCTTTTGTTGTTAGCCCTAGTAGTTTTCTGGTGGCATCTTTAAGGTTTTCTTTGTGCAGTATATGCAACCAGTAATATGCAATCAGCAATAGCTTTATTTCTTCTCAATCTGGATTCCTTTTATTTTCTAACCAATTTTATTGAAACAAATTTCATCATGTAAACTCAACCATGCAAAAAAGTCAATGTTTCAATAAGTAAGATTTTAGCAGCTGAAATAGAAGCATTTGTTAGTGCACTGTTTGCTTTTTGAAACCTCTAATTCCTCAGAATGATACTGTTTTTTAGAATTCCATATTTAGTATCGATTTATGCCAGGTAAGATTACATATTAAAAACATCTATAAAGATTCTACAGTTTTACATTGTGGGTTGCTATGCAGACAAGAAAAATAAGTTAAATAATATGAAAGGTATGCAAGATATGGGCTTCCCAGGTGGTTCAGTGATAAAGAATCTGCCTGCCAATGTAGGAGACATGGGTTCAAGCCCTGGGTCAGAGAAGATGCTCTGGAGAAGGAAATGGAAATCCAACCCAGTATTCTTGCCTGGAGAATCCTCATGGACAGAGGAACCTGGCAGGCTACAGTCCTTGGGGTTGCAAAAGGATCAGATACTACTTAGTGACTAAACAGCAACATGGCAAGATAGAAGGCAGGAAAGAATATCTAAAAATTTGGGTTTTAATTAGCAGTGTTCATGTCAGATAATAAGGTGGGGCTTTTTTACCATAAAGATATTAATAACTGATTTAGCTGCCTGATTAGTATTTCCACACATCACTGCATATTAGTGACAAAACATCAAAGATACCCAGAAATGTGGAATCCCTCATGTGCTCTAACTGTTGGTATTTTATCTGATATAAATTATAGCTCAGCTTGAATGAACATATTTGTTGGGATGTTAATACAACAAACTTAAACTCAAAGTTTAAGAACAGGAAGATTAAATTTCTTGGCCCACAAAATAATAGTGGCTAAAAGTTCGTGACTTGTTTCACTATTTATTTTACATGCTGATCAGATGAGCAAGTAGATAAGTGAAAGTTTTTCTAACAGTCTTAAAAATGTTGTGATTTGAAGATGTACTTTTTCTTTAGCTATTATGCATAAGGTTTTGTTTTGTCTTTCATCTTTTTTTACTTTTATACAAAGGCAGCATTTTCTAAGTTATTTTGTTCTGTGTTGCAACCTTTTTTTGGTTCTTTTAAACTGTGATAGGGCTTCCCTATCAGTTGGTAAAATAGCTCAGTTGGTAAAAATCCACCTGCAATGCAGGAAACCCCAGTTAGATTGCTGGGTTGGGAAGATCCACTGAAGAAGGGTTAGGCTACCCACTCCAGTATTCTTGGGCTTCCCTTGTACCTCAGCTGGTAAAGAATTCACCTGCAATGTGGGAGACCTGGGTTCAATCCCTTGGCTTGGAAGATCCCCTGGAGAAGGGAAAGGCTACCCACTCCAGTATTCTGGCCAGGAGAATTCCATGGACTGTATAGTTCATGGGGTCCCAAAGAGTTGGACACAACTGAGCGACTTTCACTTTCAAGTTGTGATAGGATGGTAACTGATGCCTTTCATTTTGTTTAACTGACACAAAATAAGCCAGGATCTGATCAAAAGTATTTCATAAAATCTTCCTTAACCTATTGAAAGGTGCTTTGATGAATTTTTCTTTGGTCTGTAGAATTAGGACTGAACTGTTGACTTTACTTGCTACAGTTGCCATCACTTTTTTCTGTGATAAAACTACTGAAATGTGCTTTCCTGGGTAAAGAAATATTGCCTAAAGATGTCTGCTGTTTGCTTTCAGGGCTTGTCCTGGGATGATATTGTCTATATCTATGAATATGAACATGCTATTTTGCTTGTTACCATTAGGTTTTTTGCTTGTTTGTTTGTTTTGTGGTATCTTGTTCTTCTCAGTGGTCTTGTGTTAGCACTCAGGTAAGCTTTTTCTCCTTAGCCAGTCAAATGTTAAACACTCAGTTCAGTTCAGTTCAGTCGCTCAGTCATGTCCGACTCTTTGCGACCCCATGGACTGCAGCATGCCAGGCCTTCCTGTTCATCACCAACTCCCAGAGTTTACACAAACTTATGTCCATTGAGTCTCTGATGCCATCCAACCATCTCATCCTCTGTCATCCCTTTCTCCTCCTGCCTTCAATCTTTCCCAGCATCAGGGTCTTTTCAAAGGATTCAGCTCTTTGCATCAGATGGCCAAAGTATTGGAGTTTCAGCTTCAACATCAGTCCTTCCAATGAATATTCAAGACTGATTTCTTTTAGGATGGACTGGTTGGATCTCTTTAGTCCAGGGGACTCTCAGGAGTCTTCTCCAACACCACAGTTCAAAAGCATCAATTCTTCAGTGCTCAGCTTTCTTTATAGTCCAACTCTCACATCCATACGTGACCACTGGAAAAACCATAGCATTGACTAGACAGACCTTTGTTGGCAAAGTTATGTCTCTGCTTTATAATATGCTATCTAGGTTGGTCATAGCTTTCCTTCCAAGGAGTAATTGTCTTTTAATTTCTTGGCTGTAGTCACCATATGCAGTGATTTTGGAGCCCAAAAAAATAAACTCTGCCACTGTTTCCACTGTTTCCCCATCTGTTTGCCATGACCTGATGGGACCAGATGCCATGATCTTAGTTTTCTGAATGTTGAGCTTTAAGCCAACTTTTTCACTCTCCTCCTTCACTTTCCTCAAGAGGCTCTTTAGTTCTTCTTCACTTTCTGCCATAAGGGTGGTGTTATCTGCATATCTGAGGTCATTGATATTTCTCCTGGCAATCTTGATTCCAGCTTGTGCTTCTTCCAGCCCATCATTTCATATGATGTACTCTGCATATAAGTTAAATTAGCAAGGTGACAATATACAGCCTTGACGTACTCCTTTTCCTATTTGGAACCAGTCTGCTGTTCCATGTCCAGTTCTAACTGTTGCTTCCTGACCTGCATACAGACTTTTCAAGAGGCAGGTCAGGTGGTCTCCTGAAGAATTTTCCACAGTTTATTGTGATCCACACAGTCAAAGGCTTTGGCATAGTCAATAAAGCAGAAGTTGATGTTTTTCTGGAACTCTCTTGCTTTTTCGATGATCCAGTGGATGTTGGCAATTTGATCTCTGGTTTTTCTGCCTTTTGTAAATCCAGCTTGAACATCTGGAATTCACGGTTCATGTACTGTTGAATCTTGGCTTAGAGAATTTTGAGCATTACTTTACTAGTGTGTGAGATGAGTGCAATTGTGCGGTAATTTGAGCATTCTTTGGCATTGCCTTTCTTTGGGGTTGGAATGAAAACTGACCTATGAAGGTCATTTTTTTTTTATCATGTCATTGTTCATCTCAGATGTTGATTGAAGTTTCAAGAATGATGGCAGTGGGTTTTGAAAACAGTCTTATACTTATTGGTTTGGAGTTTCACAGAGATAAGTATATTTCACGGTTAATTGTTGAGCTATAAGACAACTAACCAGGCTACCCAAGTGACTCAGTGGTAAAGAATCCACCTGCCAATGCAGGAGATGAGGGAGATGCCTATTTGATCCCTGAGTCAGGAAGATCCCCTGGAGAAGGAAATGGTACCCACTCCCAGTATTCTGGCCTGGAAAATCCAATGGACAGAGAGCCTGGCCAGCTACAGTCCATGCGGTCACAAAGAATCAGACACAACTGAGCAATTGGGCAGGCACCTAAGACAACTAACCATTTAAAACTGAAAAACAGTTCATTGTTTTGTAACAATTCAGTTTTTAAACATAGACATTTCAATTAAAACATGAATTGCATTTATAACTCAATGCAAATCCAACAGTTGTATTTGGAGTTAAATTATTTTTAAAAACTTATTTAATGAAAAAATTAAAAAATAAATAAACATGGATTACAATTAGTACTCCCTTTTCACTCTCTCCTTTATATCTCCTTTTCTTTTTCTTTTTTTAATATCTTATTTGTTTATTTGGGCTGCTCTGGGTCTTTGCTGGTGCATGTGGGTTTTCTGTAGTTGCAGCGAGCAGGGGCTACTCTTCATTGTGGGGCACGGACTTCTCCTTGTGATGGCTTTTCTTATTGCAGGGCAGAAGCTCTAGGTGCATGGGCTTCAGTCATTGCAGCACATGAGTTCAGAAGTTGTGGCACACAGGCTTAGCTTCTCAAAGACAAATGTGATCTTCTCAGACCAGAAATCAAAGCCACGTCCCCTGCATTGGCAGGCATATTCTTAACCACTGGACCAAGGGAAGTCTTTCTTTTTCTTTTTCTTTTTTTCTTCATAACACATGTAACTATCTGACATGCTATGTGATTTTTATTTGCTTATGCTTTTTCTCCATAATTGAATTTTAGGAGTTTTTGTTTTTCAGCACCCCTACACTCCCTGCATAGGTGGTACCTGGAATATTGTTGAAATTCAATTTGTGTTTTTAAAATGCATAAAAGAATTTCTCTTTAAACAATAAGTAAAGATTATTGTTTTTTATTTTTTATTGCTTTATTTTCTTTTTCTTGTTGGGGCTTGGAAATGAGAGTAAGAGAAGTTTGCTAATTATAGATGACACAAGGAATTCTCTAAAGGGGATCAAAGCCATCAACAAAATATTGAAATTAATTTATTGTTGGCAAAATATAGAATAGTTATATTTCAACAATGTGATAATGGCCATTTGCAAGGAATGCAGTCATGTTATTGTCCCCTTTCCTGATAGTCACTTCCACAAAATGGAACCAAGGAACATAACAGGAGTTTCACAATTTCTTCTTATGGGATTTTCAGAAGAAACAGAATTGCAGCCCCTCATCTTTGGGCTTTTTCTCTCCATGTACCTGATCACTGTATTTGGAAACCTGCTCATCATCCTGGCTGTCAGCTCAGACCCCCACCTCCACACCCCCATGTACTTCTTCCTCTCCAACCTGTCCTTTGTAGACATTTGCTTCACCTCCACCACCATCCCAAAGATGCTGGTGAATATACAGACAGAGAACAAAGTTATAACTTATGAAGGCTGCATTATCCAGATGCATTTTTTCACACTCTTTATAGGATTGGACATCTTCCTCCTGACCGTGATGGCCTATGACCGATTCGTGGCCATCTGCCGTCCCCTGCACTACATGGTCATCATGAACCCCCATCTCTGTGGAGTGCTGGTGCTGGTATCCTGGATCATGAGTGCGCTGCATTCCTTGTTAGAAAGCTTAATGGTGTTGCGACTGTCCTTCTGTACTGACTTGCATATCCCTCACTTTTTCTGTGAACTCAATCAGATGATCCAGCTTGCCTGTTCTGACGTGTATCTCAATAAAGTAGTGATATATACTGTAGCTGTGCTACTGGGAGGTGCTCCTTTTGCTGGTATCCTTTACACTTACTCTAAGATAGTTTCCTCCATACATAGAATCTCATCAGCTCAGGGGAAGTATAAGGCATTTTCCACCTGTGCATCTCACCTCTATATGGTCTCCTTATTTTATTGTACTGGCATAGGAGTGTACCTTAGCTCTGCTGCTTCCCACAGCTCGCACTCAAGTGCAACAGCCTCAGTGATGTACACCGTGGTCACACCCATGCTGAACCCTTTCATCTATAGTCTGAGAAATAACGAGTTAAAGAGGAGTCTGAAAATACTCTTTGGAAAGAAAACTATCAAAGAGCCTATTTTCCTAGGGCTTAAGAAGTGCCCACAACAGTAGAGTTCAAAGCCTGAGCCCAGTGTTGCTAGGCTTTGAGCAGATTGTGGAATTAGAACACGCCTCTTCTGTTTTCATTCAAATCTCTGCTTTGGCTTTGACTCTATACAATCTATGTAACTCGCTCTTAAGTTTTATGATATCTCTGATACCTAAATGTTTTATTCCCTTGCCATTTTCTTACTCGCCCAATTTTGTTACCAAACTTGGGTTTGGAACATATGAAAGTTCCCATTTATCTCAAGGGACTACATGAATTCCCTAGGAATAATTTCTTCTCAAATACAATATGTCATTTTGTGTATTTTTTTCTTTCATTTGACTAAAAAAAAGAATAGTCATGAATTGTACTGTGTGCTCAGCTGCTCTGTCATGTCCAACTCTGAATCCCATGGACTGTAGCCCACCAGGCTCCTCTGTCCATAGAATTTTCCAGCCTGAACACTGGAGCAGGTTGCCATTTCCTACTCCAGGGGATCTTCCCTACTCCTATGGTAAAAAAAAAAATTACTCTTGACAATCACAGCTATTTATAAGTTTATAACAGAGGAAAATCTGAGATCACTATTTTTCACTTTTGTGAATGATATTTCTTTGCCTATCACTACCTTAATTGCTTTTATGATAACCCAAACTTTACCATACTGGTTGTTAACGCTGACTATATGATATTTTTCTATTCTTCACAATCTTATTCTGCTGTACCACCTGTGTCCACTGTGTCTACCATACTTGCTGGCAAAAACTGATGTTAAACTAAATGTCTTCAAGTACAATCTATACAGAAAGACAAGCATGAAAAAGTACACCAGACTCCTTTGTCCATGGAATTCTCCAGGCAAGAATACTGGAATGGATTGCCGCTCCCTTCTTCAGGGGATCTTTCAAACCCAGGAATCAAACCCAGATCTCCTGCATTGTAGGCAGATTCTTTACCATCTGAGCCACCAGGGAAGCTCTCTATGACAGAGTTGACCTTAAGTATAATGAAGCAAAACATCAAATCATACATATATTACTATGCAATTCGAGTCTTTTCTGGCAATTCATCTTCTCATTGAAATAAGGACTATCAGTGTCCATTTGTAAGGTGTATTCATTGAGTTGAAGGACTGGAGGCATATTTTGAGTTTTTATTAGTTACTTTCATCTTTCTGTTCAAAACTTTCCAGTGCTTCCAGGAAATATCATTCCTTCCAATTTTCCTAAATGAAATATCTCCCACTCTTCAAAATTTTGTCACAAACACTGAAGGGGCAGAGAATGAACAATATAAATATCACGAATTATGTCTCACTCTCATACTTAAAGGATGACTCACTTCAAACCTCAGATTCTTGTTCAGGTATGTGATTCAAGGTCACAGGTGTTGTGCAAACATCTATGTCCTACCTCTCCATGTGACCTGAAAAGAACCTCAGTGGGGTCACTTTTTCATACAGTTATACAAAATAAACTCGAATAACAGAGAAGTCATGAACAAATGTCAGAACAAATGTCTGGAACCAGTAGAATCAGATTTTTGCAACAGCCTTCAGTTCAGTGCAATTTGTGTACTGCGCCAGTTAGCTGCCACTGGATACAAACTTTCCTACAATAAAACTGCTTAATAGAACATCTTTATTATCAAATGAGGTGGTCCAGTGAGGAGTTATTCTGACCTCTGCAGAGCTTCTCATGAGTCTGCAGTCAGGCATGAATCTCTATCTTGTGCTTCTAAGGCTCATGCATGATGCTGTGTGTGGCTATACTGTTCTTCCATTTTCAACTAATTTTTGTCATTTTACTTTTTTAAACAGGTAGGCTAAATACTTGCAGGAAAATGAGCTTAATAAGTGTGAATTGCCTTAATTTAATTCCACTACTTTAATATCTACTTATGAAAATTTTTTTTCCCAATTAGAGAGATATTTCCTTCCCCTGTGAGCTGTGACTCAGCTACCTGTGCTCCAGATCCTATGCCTGCATGCACACTGGAATTGATAAATACTAATAAATATATTCAAGCATGGCTACATGCAATAAGCTGTACCCCTTTAAAAGTCATTAAAAACTTAAAAGTATACACTGCCTGGTTCTATTTCTATACATATTGAGAAGAAATAAAACATTTACTGCATTGTTATCAGTTCAGTTCAGTTCAGTCATTCAGTCATGTCTGACTCTTTGTGACCCCATGGGCTGAAGCACGCCAGGCCTCCCTGTCCATCACCAATTCCCAGAGCTTGCTCAAACTCATGCCCATTAAGTCAGTGATGCCTTCCAACCATCTCATCCTCTGTACATCCCCATCTCCTCCTGCCTTCAATCTTTTCCAGCATCAGGGTATTTTCCAGTGAGTCAGTTCTTCACATCAGGGGACTAAGTATTGGATTTCAGCCTCAGCATCAGTCCTTCCAATGCATTCAGGACTGATTTCCTTTAGGACTGACTGGTTTGATCTCCTTGCAGTCCAACAGACTCTCAAGAGTTTTCTCCAACACCACAGTTCAAAAACATCAATTCTTCAGCACTGAACTTTCTTCAAGATCCAACTGTCACATCCATAAATGACTACTAGAAAAACCATAGCTTTGTTGGCAAAGCAATGTCTTTGTTTTTTAATATGCTGTCTAGGGTGGTCACAGCTTTTCCTCCAAGAAGCAAGTGTCTTTTAATTTTATGGCTACAGTCACTGTCTGCAGTGATTTTGGAGCCCAAGAAAATAAAGTCTGCCATGGTTTCCATTGTTTCTCATGATGTACTCTGCATACAAGTTAAATAAGCAGGGTGACAATATACAGCCTTGATGCACTCCTTTTCCAATTTGGAACCAGTCGATTGTTCCACATCCATTTCTAACTGTTGCTTCTTGACCTGCATACAGATTTCTCAGGAGGCAAGTAAGGTTGTCTGGTAGTCCCATCTCTTGAAGAATTTTCCACAGTTTGTTGTGATGCAAACAGTCAAGGCCTTTGGGATAGTCAATAAAGCAGAAGTAGATTTTTTCTGGAACTCTCTTGCTTTTTCTATGATCCAACACTATATTTTGCACTGCTATATATTGTTATAAATGTAATCTCACTGATCTCTGTTTCTTTACTTCTGTTGGTACCAAGGAATAATATTATATAATATGAACATAATAATAATGTATGATAATAAGCATAATTTCTCAAGTATGCTGTAAAAAAAGAAATCTGTAAAAATATTTATGTAACTAAAAGGAAACATTCAAGTACAAGAGGTACGTGTGTGAGATGAGCATTTTATGTATATATTTTCCTCTCAAACAAACACATTCACACACACATAAGTACGTGCACGCAGCCATTTATAATCCCATTTATTTTATTAAAAGAATATTTTACCAAAAGTTGGAGAATAAAGAAATGAAAATAATGAATGTCTGAATCAACATGAAATTCAAGGAATGTAGAAATTTGGACAAAAAAATTTAAAGTAGATTGTGTGACCTTGATTTTGATATAAGTAACTTGTCATAAAGGCCTCAAAATCAGAAACACATTTATATTTATGGAAAACAGAATTCGATCCACCAACTAATAAGGCAGGTATTTTTGACCCTAATTTTCTTCTCCCATTAAAGTGGGGTTTCCACACAAATTCCTTTATCAAGGGCAAATTAAATGTCTAAATTGAGAAGCTTAAAAGTGACTATATTTTATTGGATAAATGTGTGTATTGCATTTGTATTTCTGCTATAACAAATTACTACACTGTGCTTTTAAAAATTGAAGTTCTAAGGATCAGAAGCCCATATTCCTCATATTGGACTGAATTCAAGATGCTAAAACTGAGGCCTATCTGGACGCTCTAGGGAAGAATAAATTTTCTTTCTTGAATTACATTCTAGGGGCCACCTGTACTCCTTGTCCCAAAACTGGTTTGTAATTTTCACCAGAACATTGAATACCCCGGAGCCGCAATCATGAAATGGAGGGTGAAGTTATAATAGTGCTACCTCACAAAAGGAACTTCTCTAAACATTAAACCAGATCATCCCTATAAGATTCTAAGGTAGGTTATGGTTGCTTAATGAAATCTATCTCACAGCTTACATGCATTTTTAATTAGAGGCTAATTGATAGCACTTAATTTCAGACATGTGGGTTTCCCTAGTGGCTCAGACAGTAAAGAATTTGCCTGCAATGTGCGAGAACCAGGTTTGATCCCTGGATTGTGAAGATCCCCTGGAGAAGGGAATGGCAACACCCTCCAGTATTCTTGCCTGGAGAATTCCAGAGACAGAGGAGCCTGGCGAGATACAGTCTGAGTTTGTGAAGAGTTGAACACAACTGAGTGACTAATATGAAATTCCTGAAGGTTTTAGCAAAAGTGTCAGGAAGCGGAAGAATATACTGTCCAATGTTTTACATTCAAGGAACAAAGCTGTCCCTCTTATGAGGAGGGGAATAACAACTTTCTAAGCATATCATGGGCTATACCCCCACCACAAGTCAATGCTTTGGAGATCCAAGGAACCGATTCAAGACAATTGCCTCAGTCTAACATGTTGGAGAATCTTAGAAATAGTGTTGGTATAAGGTGCTGAGAGATTAGACCTCTGGAAGGCAACTAAGTTAATGGAGAAGGGTTAATAAAAACTGAATTCTCCTGGCTTATAACCTGGTCCCCTGAGAACAGAGCATCAGAAGAAAAAAGATTCTTTCTGTACAGACCAAGTGCCACAGGGATTCTTCTGCTTATAGGTCATTATAACAAGAGGGAATGCACCTAATGAGAAGACAGAGAGAGCTGTAAATACCTCCTCCGCTTCATCCCTGAGCTTGTACAACCAGGGCATGAGTGAGACACAGTTTTTGCTTTTGGAGTCCTAAGTCTGGCTAAAGGACCAATGATTGACCCCTTCCTGCTGCCTTGTCTGGGGACAGAGTTTCAGTCTCCATCATCAACCATCAGGAAGAGAATCAGACTTCCACATGGAGACCTTCCTCTCAGAGTCCCCATGCAGGTGAGTCCAGGAGCCCAAAAGATCCTATAGGGAAAGGTCAGAGAGAATGAAAGCCAAGAACGTTTACTGGAGGTCACCTGAGAACCAACTCAGCCTAGCCAAGAGCCCAGAAACCACAATAGTTGTTTGCTTGCTTGCTTAAAACATCAGTGTATTTTGATGACACTGTAAAGAGACGTGAACATTGAATTCAGTGAGGCAACATTCAGTGATTCCAATTAAATGATAGGAATGGAAACTCATGTAGAAGAGAGATGAGAGGAATAAAGAGTTTCCAGTAAATATATAACACATGTGCAAGTATCTTATTAATTAACTGGAGTAGAGAAGTAGGGTATTAGCTATGGTGGGACATAAAATGAATTAAAGACGTTTCTTCCTAATTTTTATCATGGGGCATATTTAACCAAGTTTCCATATTGATGAGAAAAAACCACACCAAAGAATGCTTACAAGTTCAACTTTGCAACAACAGAACACATTCTTCATAGCCTAAGAGGCATATTTTCACAGTGTCTGCTGTGACATAAGTGAAAAAAAAAAGAGCTAAAAAAGGGTACACTAATGATCTTACTTTGCAATTATTTCCATGACTCCAAATACATTTGTGGGTTTGTCAGCCATTTACATTCTCTATTTCAAATCACCTACGTGAGTCCTCTGCTTTAAGTTGGGTTATTTGTCTTTTTGTTAAGTTGTCTTGGTTCTTTCTTAAAACACTTGCTTTGAGATAACTTTGACATAGAAATATTGTACATATTTGAGGTATATACAATATTTTTATATATTGATATGAATAAATTTTGTAAAGATCATCAAATCAAGCTAATTGTCATGTCCATCACCTCTACAAGTTTCTGATTGTGTGTTTGTGTGTGTATGTTGAAAGGATTTAAGATCATCAAATTTATCAAATTTGAATCTTTCAAATCTTATCAAATTTCAAGGAGTAAGCCCTTTGCTTTCATATGGTAAGATGAGGGAACTTTTACTCCTGTCTTTGGCTGAAATGTTTCAAAAAAGATGTATTTTTCAAAAAAATAGAGAATGTAAGTGGCTATAAAAAGCACCTCTGCTTTTTCTTTTATTTCCAAGTTGTTAGCAATTTAATTTTAAATTATGACTTATTGATTTAGTTAACTTATCACTATTTCATCTGCTTATATAATTTGCTTGTAGATTTTGATTCCATTTTGTTACATAAATTGTTTTGAAACTAATCTACTTAACCTAAGTTCATTCTCACTGATATTTTCCCCATTAGTTTTTAGTTTATTTTAAAGCTTCTTTCTATATTATGCACACATACATACACATACTTTTATACAAATGCAACAATAGAATTCTATACATATTGATAATGCTGTTTATGTTTGATTTCATCATTTTTCCTAACTTTCCATTTTCCTTCTTACTCAAAACACCTTACTGAAAACCCTGCTTCCAGTCACCAGGATGATGATGATTCATTATTTTTATGGCTATATAACATTTCATGGTGTTATAACTTCAATGGTCATTCATATTCTCTTTTTTATTAAACTTGTTATTCTGTATTGGAGCATAGCCGATTCACAAAGGTGTGATAGTTTCAAGTGGACAGCAAAGGTACTCATGCAAACATATACAGGTATCCATTCTCCCCACACTCCCTCTCATCCAGGCTTCCACATTGAGCAGAGTTCCATGTCCTACACAGTAGGTCCTTGTTGGTTTTCTATATTCTTTTTCATTAAATTGCTATTATATCAACACTGCAAAATTTTTTACAATAGTGAAGCACAGACTGTGGATGACTTTGTCCCCCCAGGGTTCATCTAGCAATATCCAGTGACTTTTATGGCTGTCCTACATGGGGGCTCAGTAGAGCTCAGGGGTGCTCTAAGCATCCTACAGTTCACAGGACACATTCCACCACAAACAATGATCTGGATCAGAATGTTAGTCATGCCAACACTGGAGAACCTGAGTTAAAGACTTTTGCTGTTATCATTTAATCACTCAGTTGTATCCGACTTTTTTGTGACTCCATGAACTGTAGCCCACCAGGCTCCTCTGTCCACGTATTTCCCAGGAAAGAATACTGGAGTGGGTTGCCATTTCCTTCTCCAGAGGATCTTCCTGATCTCGGGATCGAACCACGTCTCCTGCATTGGCAGGTGGATTCTTGGCTGCTGAGCCACCATACCTGTACTTTGAATATTTATAGCTGTCTACAAGTATTTTCCTAAGATGTTATAACCTAATATATATGTTATATATAATATAAAATGTTATAACCTAATATATTATCTGCCAGAAAATTCAGAGAGTACTAGTTCAAAAGTTCTCATCCCAAAATGTAACAAATCTTTTTTTCCTAGCAGTACGCTATGAAAAAGATGTCTTATTTTTTAACTGTATACCGAGTTAAAACAAAGATTTATACATTTTGTCATCATTTTGATTATTTGTTATTACGCACCCAATATTATATGCCAACTTTCCTGCAGTTATCAGCCTTTCAAATCATTTTTACAAGTGAATTATTTTTCAGTTGAGTTTGGGTACTCAGGAGACCTAAAATTTTAAATTTTTATTCTGTTGTATATGTCCGTCTTACTATCCGCCTTTCTGCCTTGTTTAATATGTTTTCCCCAACTCATCGGGTTTTGTTAATTTTACCTGTTTACTTATTTATTTTTGGCTGCGCTGGGTCTTCCTTGCTGCGCATGGGCTTTCTCTAGTTGTGGCCAGCGGGGGCTGCTCTCAAGCTTCAATGCACAGTCTTATTGCTGAGGCTTTTCTTGTGGTCCTTTGTGGTGCACAGGCCTCAGTAGTTGTGGCACATGGGCTTAGTCGCCCCATGGCATATGGAATCTTCCCGGACCAAGGATTGGACCCTTGTCCCCTGATTTGGCAGGTGAATTCTTATCCAATGGACCACCAGGGAAGTCCAACCCATAGTTTTTTTTTTTTTAATGGGAGGCTAATTACTTTACAATACTGTAGTGGTTTTTGCGATACAGTGACATGAATCAGCCATGGGTTTGCATGCTTTTATATGTAGATTTCAAGATGTTCATCTTCAATGTGTTTATTACTCTCACACTGAGGTGGTCATCTCTTAATTTTTTTAAAAAATGTTGGAGGGAGGAAAGAAACTTTACTTTTTGCAATATAGAGGTTTACGCCTGCTTTTATCAGCAATTCAACCTTTCTCAATAAGTTGAAATACACCCTTGCCATATATTAAATGTTCATATGTAATAAGACCTAAGTCCCAATTCTGAATAATAACTGATCATGCTATGTGCTCCAACATTCTAGGAACATTATGTAGTGTTTTGTTTTATATCTAGATCACTGGCAAATCAATTGATTCACGCTGATATTGTAATCTATTACTATTTCAATGCTTGTTCAATTCATTTTCAATGCTCCATTCAATTTACTTGTTTTGAGACCATATTACTTAACCTGGTTTCACTCTCTTTGTTATTTTCTTTATTTCCTAACTTTTTATTTTTCTAAATTCATTTTTTTACAAGGTCGCATATATTTACAAACTCAATTAAAATACAAAGGTGAATTTTTTAAAAAGATATAATGGCGTTGGCTGCAACATGAATGGGCCTAAAGACTGTCATACGGAGTGAAGTCAGACATAAAGGAGAAATATCACATGACATCTATTATATGTGGAATCTAAAAAGAAGTGATACAAATGAATTTGCAAAACAGACTCATGGATATAGAGAATGAACTTATGATTGCCATGTATATATATATATATATGTTTTAGTTATATATGTTTTATTTATACATATGTTTTATTTGAGGTAGTCTTTCTCCATGATGGGATTTTAGGAGATTTTGTTTTACAGAACCCTATCAGTTCAGTTCAGTTCAGTTGCTCAGTCCTGTCTGACTCTTTGCCACTCCATGGACTGCCTCATGCCAGGCTTCCCTGTCCATCACCAACTCCTGGAAGTTGTGCAAACTCCTTTCCGTCAAGTCTGTGATGCCTTCCAACCATCTCATCCTCTGTCATCCCCTTCTCCTCCTGCCTTCAATCTTTCCCAGCATCAAGGTCTTTTCCAATGAGTCAGTTCTTCACATCAGGTGGCCACAGAACCCTATACACATTGCCAAATCCATGAACAAAATATTGAAATAAACTTTTTACAGCAAAATATAAATAGTGGCATTTCAGCAATGTGAGCAATGTCCATTTGTACCATAATCAGTCATTTACTTTCCTCTTTCCTTGCAGTCACCTCCAACACATGGCACCAAGGAACATAACAGGAGTTTCAGAATTTCTTCTCATGGGATTTTCAGAGGATCCAGAATTGCAGCCTCTCATGTTCAGACTTTTCCTCTCCATGTACCTGATCACTGTGTTTGGAAACCTGCTCATCATCCTGGCTGTCAGCTCAGACTCCCACCTCCACACCCCCATGTACTTCTTCCTCTCCAACCTGTCCTTGGTAGACATCTGTTTATCTTCCACCACCATCCCAAAGATGCTGTGGAACATCCAGACACAGAGCAAAGGTATCACCTATGAAGGCTGCATCACCCAGATCTATTTTTTCACACTCTTTGTAGTCCTGGACATCTTTCTCTTGACCGCGATGGCCTATGACCGCTTTGTGGCCATCTGTCACCCCCTGCACTACATCGTCATCATGAACCCCTGGCTCTGTGCACTGCTGGTGCTATTGTCCTGGATCATCAGTCTCCTGCATGCCTTGCTGGAAATCATAATTGTATTGCGGCTGTCATTCTGTACAGTCTTAGAAATCCCTCACTTTTTCTGTGAGCTCAATCAGATGATCCAACTTGCCAGGTCTGTCATCTTTCTTGATAAAGCAGTAATGTATTTTATACCTCTGTTGCTGGCTGGTGGTTCCCTCGTGTGTATCCTTTATTCCTACTCTAAGATAGTTTCCTCCATATGTGGAATCTCATCAGCTTGGGGGAAGTATAAAGCATTCTCCACCTGTGCATCTCACCTCTCACTTGTCTCCTTATTTTATTGTACAGGCTTAGGAGTATATCTTAGCTCTACTACTACCCACAGCTCACACTCAAGTGCAACAGCCTCAATATTGTACGCTGTGGTCACCCCCTTGCTGAACCCCTTCATCTACAGCCTGAGAAATAAAGACTTAAAGAGGGCTCTGAAAATACTCTATGGAAAGAAATCTATAAAATAATCTATTATCCTAGGGCTTAAGAAATGTCCATGATAGCAGAGCTCAAATCCTGAGCCAAAAATTACTGGTATTTGGTACAACTGTGGGAGTAGAATATGCCTCTTCTATTTTCCTTGGAATTTCTATTTCAACTTCTTCATACAACTTACATAGCTCCCTTTTAAGTTTGGTGATAGTGCTAGTATCCAAGAGTTTTTCCCTTTTTCATTTTTATACTCTCCCAACCTTGGATGTGAAATATTTGAAGACTCCCATTTATCTCAAGGGATCTCTTAAGAAAAATTTTTTCTCAAGTGAAATGTATCATGCTGAGGATTTTGTTTGTTTGACTAAAAGAACAGTTAAGAGCCATACCACTCCTATGGAGGGAAAACTCCTCTTGGCAACCACAGCTATTTATAAGTTTATGACAGAGAAAAATTTGTGACCTCTGTTTGTCACAAACATCACTCCTTTGTATATCACTACCTTATGCTCTTCTTGATAATCCAGTCTTTAACATGCTATTTGTTATCACAGATCATGGATATTTTCTACTCTTTCAGATCATGTTCTGCTGTGTAACTTGTGTCTCCTATATCTACCATAGGAGTAGTGTTAGTCAGTTGGGTCCAACACTTTGCGCCCCCACAGACTGTAGCCTGCCAGGCTCCTCTGTCCATGGATTCTCCAGTCAAGACTACTGTAGTGAGTGGCCATTCATTCCCTTCTCCAGAGGATCTTCCCACCCCAGGGATTGAACTCAGATGTCCTGTGTTGCAGGCAGATTCTTTACCTTCTGAGCTACAGAGAAGTCCTTGTATCTACTATAAAGTGAAGTGAAGTCGCTCAGTCGTGTTCGACTCTTTGCGACGCCATGGACTGTAGCCTACCAGGCTTCTCTGTCCATGGGATTTTCCAGGCAAGAATACTGGAGTGGGTTGCCATTTCCTTCTCCATGTATCTACTATAGTCACTGGCAAAAACTGATAATAATATATGTGTTTTCAAGGAGAATCAAAAGAAGAAAATGACTGTGAATATAATATGGTGCTAGAGCAGACCTGATCTTAAGTATGATGAAGCAAAACATTAAATGATACATTTATAACCTTGGAAAATATGTATTTTTCAGACAATTCACCTACTCATTGAAATATGATATAAAAGTGTCCATTTCTCATGGAATATGGGGGACAGAGGTCCGAGAGGGAGGGGATGTATGGCTACAGAAAGCTGATTCACTTCATTGTACAGCAGAAACTAACATGACATTGTAAAACAACTATACCACAGTAAAAAATAAATAAATAAATAAACATGTAATTTTGTGCAAGCTAAAAACTGTGTCAATTTGTAAGGTGTACTTCTTGAGCTGTAGGACTGGTGGCATGTTTGGGTTTTTTATTAAATTATTTTCATGTTTCTGTTGGAAAATTTCCAGTGCTTTCAGAAAATATGATTCCTTCCATTTGTCTAAATGAAATAGCTCCCATTATTCAAAATTTTGTCACAAACTCTAGAAGGGCAGAGAATGAACAATTTCAGCATCACCCATTAAAGTTCATGCTCATTATCAAAAGATGACTCACTAGAAAGTTTAGATTCTGCTCAGCTATATGATTCAGGATCACAAGTGTTGTACAAACATAACTGTCCTTCCAACCTCTCCATGTAACCTCAAAGGATCCTCACTGGAGGCATGTTTTCACACCCTTACATGAACTAAACTTGAATAACAAAGTAATTGTGAATGTTACTTTCAAATATCAAAACAAATGCCCGGAGCAAGTAGAATCAGATTATTACAACTGCCCTCAGTTCTGTCTGATTAAATTATTATATCAGTTAGCTATTGTTGCATACAAATTTCCTAAAATAAAATTGTTTAATGTAGTGTCTTTATTATCAAATAAGGTGGTCCAGTAGAAAGTTGCACTGAGCTCTGCAGACTTCTCATGAGCCTATAGTCAGACTCGAACCTCTACCTTGTGTTTCTAAGGCTCATCCATGATGTTGTGTGTGGTTGTACTGCTCTTCTGACTTAAACCAATTTATGTCATTTTACTCTTTTGATATGGGCTTCCCAGGTGGTCCAGTGGTAAAGAATCCACTTCTCAACGCAGGCGACATAGGTTCTATTCTTGGGTGGGATAAATCTGTTGCAGCAAAAACAGAAATGAATGGATAGACTTTGGCACTTACCAGCTAAACAGGCCTGCAAGAATTAAACAATCTTGGTTATTCTTTAGCTGTTATGACTAAAAAACCACTTGCTAGACTTGTCCTTCACAAAGTTTCAAAAAAGTTAATTACTCTCTGACTCCATGTAGATTATACTCTGTACCTGGCATTCTTCTCCCCTACACTCTCTTGTAGCATTCTGCATTTCAGAAAGAAAGTCATTGGACCAATAACTTCAGGGATGCCACACTCGATTGCTGAGTTGTCTGATGCCAGCTGTAGCCATTTGAAACTTTAAGAGAAAAATATGCAATACCTTCATAAGGATATAAAACCTCTCTCTGTTGCCTAGAGAGGAGGGCACAATTCTTGAGACACAGGCCTGATGGGTTTCCCTTTCACCTGGCAAAAATAATAAAACTACTCTTTTCTATTTCCTCCAAACTGTCTCCGTATGTCTACTTGGCATCAGTGGGCAGGGAGCCAAGACTTTGGTAACAGATCCCATGGAGCAGGAAATGGCAACCCACTCCAGGACTCTTGCCTGGGAAATCCCATGGACGGAGGAGCCTGGTGGGCTACAGTCCATGCGGTCACAAAGAGTCAGGCACAACTTAGCTGAGCTGAGGCTAAAGAGCTTGCAGAGAAAATGAGTTTAATAATTATGAATTGCCTTAATTTAATTCCACTACATTAATCCACTTAAGAAACTTTTCTTTATCCCATGCAGAGGAGGTATCTCCTACCATCATGAGATCTGATTCAGCTACCTGTGCCCCAGGTTCTACCTTAACATACACACTACAATTTTTAAATTGTAATAAATGTTATTAAAGCAGAGTTACACAGAACAAACTTTACTCACTCAAAAGTCATTAAAAAATTAAGTGTATGCTGCCTGGTTCCATTTCTATACCTCTTGGGAAGAAATATAATAATTCCACTACTTTGTTACGTGTATGCATATGCGTGCTCAGTCGCGTCTGACTCTTTTCGACCCCATGATTGTAGCCTGCCAGGCTCCTCTGTCCATGGGGATTCTCCAGGCAAGAATACCAGAGGGGGCTGCCATCCAGGGGGTCTTCCTGACACAGGGATCCAGCTCTCACCTCTGCATCTCCTGCATTGCAGGCAGATTCTTTACCACTGAGCCTTCAGGGAAGCCTCCAATGCAATCCCCTTTGTTTCTTTACTTCTGTAGGTGATGTGGAATAATAAATGTAACTTCTGAGGGATGTTGTGAGAAAAAATGAAATCTGTTTAAATAACTGTATAGCTAAAACATTCAAGTATAAGACATGTGTGTACATTATTTGTATATTTTTCTCCCAAATAAACACATTGACACACATATGTGTATATGCTTGCAGAGTCATTTATAATCTTATTTATTATGTTGAAAAAATATTTTATAAAAAGTTGGAGGAGGATAAAGAAATGAAAATAATGAATGGTTCTATTAACATGAAGTTTAAGGAATGTAGAAATTTAGAACAAAAACTAAAGGTAAAAATTGTGACCCTACTCTTCATATAAATTACTTTTCTTAACTAAGGCCTCAAAATCAGAACATTTATATTTATGGAATAGAAATTTTGATGCACCAACTAAATGGGGCAAATATCTCCAAATTGACTTGTCTTCTCCTATCAAACTGGGGTTTTGATACAAAATATCTTTATCCAGGGGAAACTAAATGACTGAATAGAGAAGTTTAAACTCAGTAACCTCAAACCATATTTAATTGGATAAATGTATATATTGCATTCTTACTGCTGCTCTAACAAATTAATACACTGTGCCTTAAAAATTAAAGTTCTAAGGATCACAAGTCAAGGTTTATTTCATTGGACTAAACACAAGACCTCTGTGAGAACTGGGGTCTGTCTGGATGCTCCAGGGAAGAATACATTGCCTTCCTAGATCACTTTCTAGGGGCACCTGTATTCCTGGATTCATGTCCTTCCTCATCCTCAAAACAAGTAGTAGAGCATCTTCAAATGTCTCTCTGACTTCAGTTCTTCCCCTGACCTTCACATCTAGAAGACCGTAAGTATATCTTATACCAACCTGGGTAATCCAAGCTAATCTTCAAATTTTAAGATCAAGTATTAGCAAATATATTTTCTCTATTAGTTTCATTCCCCTTTATGTAAGCTGACATATTCAAAACTTTCGGGAGATTAGGATGTGAACATTGTTTTGAGACCCATATTCTGCCTACTACAATGCCTTTTTCAGATATACATACATATATATGGCTTCCCTGGTGGCTCAGATGGTAAAGAATCTGCCTGAAGTGGGGAGATATGGGCTCGACTCCTGGGTTGGGAAAATCCCCTGGAGAAGGGAATGGCAACCCACTCAGTATTCTTGCCTGGAGAATTCCATGGACTGAGGACCCTGACAGGCTGCAGTCCATGAGGTCTCAAAGAGTCAGACACGAAGACATAACTGAGCGATGATCACACTCATACATGCACACACACACACGTGTGTGTGTGTGCATGTTCAGTCCCTCAGTCACGCATAAATTCAAGTACCTACACCTGAATTTAACACAGAACCAGTGTTTTGTTACTGAAAGTGTGACCCTCCTACTCAGACCTGCATCATCACACAGCCCAGTAGCTTGTTAGAAATGCAGGGTCTCAGGGCCCACTAAGGGCCTGTTCAATCAGAATTTGCACTTGAATTAGAATTCCTGGGGGCCTGTATGCACAAGGAGGTGAGAGAAATGCTGGGGTAAAGGGTTTTTCTCCAATTCTGTGGCAACCCACCGGAATATCCTAGCCTGGACAATCCCATGGACAGAAAAGCCCAGCAGGCTACAGTTCATGGGGTCCCAAAGAGTCAGACAAGACTGAAACCACAGGGCACATACACACATTTCTGTTAACATTTAGGGCAGGATGATGGTATTGAATGCTGTCTTGTTTACTGTGGGTGTTTTGCAGCATTTCTCTTTCAATTACCAAGTAACCAGGAGCAAAACCATCCCTGGTTGGAAATCACAATCCAACTTTTGAAAACCGGAAGCATCCTGAGAGAACCCAAATCAAGACTGCATCCCAAAACCAGTTCATCAGTTTCAGCAGAACAGTAAATTCCTCTAAGCCTCATTCCTGAAAGGAAGGATGGAGTTACAATAGTACTACCTCATAGAAGGAACTTCTCTAAAAACTAAACCAGATCATCCTTATTATGTGCAAAGGTAGGCTATGGTACATTAATGGGACATTAAAATATATATCTCATAACATAAACCTTTTACAATGAGTGAGAGGGTAACAGGCAGGAAGGCCAGGGATCTCCAAACGGAGGAAATAGGCTGCAAGTGTAAGACATTTTTATCTCTCTTAAGCGGCAGGAGGAAACAGACTAGCGATATTTTTTTCCTTTTCTATACAAATTTAAAAGGAGGTTTCTCTTAAAATACTATGTTGCTATAATGACACCTGGTTTCACCTGAAGTTAACTATTCCCAAACCTTGAGTTAATCAATGCATTTCTCTCATAAAAATGTTCATCTTAAGATATGTTAATATACTATGCATTTACCCCAGACTCTGTCTTCAAGTCGGTTCGCCTAATGGCTCAGAACCTACTTGACAAACCATTATGTTATACTCAGATACTGTTCCCCTAATCTATATAAATGAAACTATTTGTATGGTAATCTGCCCATCTACAAGATTCAAGTCAATTGTTTTATGGCCCGGGATGAATCGTCTGGTGCCAAGATTATCCCAAAATGCATCTTATGGATGAGGGGCCTGGTGCCATTCTGAGTTTTAAGACATTCCTTTCTCTCATTAACAGACTGTTAGTGACTGACTATATAACATCCAGCTGAAGACAAGCAGGGCGGTATTCTTTCTGCCCCCTTCTGATGCCTATGTCAGAAGCTTTCTCTATCTCCTTTATACTTTAATAAAACTTTATTACACAAAAGCTCTGAGCGATCCAGCCTCGTCTCTGGCCCCGGATTGAATTCATCTCCTCAGGAGGCCAAGAATCCCGGCGTCTTATCATTCAGCAACAACCTTTCATGAGGAGCAAAATGATAGCTCTTAGCTTCAGATATAAGCATGAAATTGTGTCCGAACCTTGTGACCCCATGGACTGTAGCCCACCAGGCTCCTCTGTCCATGGGATTTCCCAGGCAAGAATACTGGAGTGGGTAGCCAGTTCATTTTCCAGGACATCTTCCTGATTCTATTAGGGGAAGCACACTGATTGAAACCTTCCACCCTGGCCAGGCATGAGTTGTTTTATGACAGGAGGTCCTGGTAAGGAACACGGAACTAATAAGCCTCCACCAACTGGAAGAGCTCGGGAAAGGTCGAAAGGAGACACCACATGTCCGACCATCTCCCAGAATCCTTCTCGCTGGCATCCATCTTGGCTGAACAAGGCGTGCACCACCAGGAAGGACTCTGAGTCAGAATGATGGGCTAAGGACAACCCGGAAACTAATCCCATCACCATAAAACCCAAGACTGCAAGCCATGCAACAGAGCTGTTCTCCTGGGTTCCCTTACCCTCCTGCTCTCCACCCAGGCTCCCTTTCCCAGTGAAATCTCTTGCTTTGTCAGCCATGTGTCTCCTCAGACAATTCATTTCCGAGTGTTAGGCAAGAGCCCAGTTTCAGGCCCTGGAAGGGGCCCCCCCTTCCTGCAACAATTCCAGGGATTGAATTCCTATCTCCTGCATTACAGGTGATCTCCTGCATTGAAGGCAGATTTTTTACCAACTGAGCCACAAAGGAAAGGCCCCAAGTATGAAATACCTAATGGTTTCAGTGAGCCTCAGAAAGCCAAACAGTGCACGACCAATGCTTTCTATTAATGGAATGATGTTGTCCCTCTTACAAGCAGAGAATAACAGGTTTCACAGGGTTCCATGGGCTGTGTAGCCATCGCAAGTCAATGTTTTATCGACCCAAGGGATCTATTCAAGACAGTTGCCTCAATCTAACTAGTTGGAAAAAATCTTAAATTCAGAAATAAGATGAGGTGCTAGGAGTTTAGGCTTCTGGAAAGGAAGAGAGATGATGGAAAAGGATTAATAACTGAATTCATCTGGCTTATAACTGGTATCCTAGAAACAGAGAATTACGAGGGAAAAAAAAAATACTTTCTGTCCAGATGAAGTCCCCCAGGGAATTCAGGTGTTTACAGGTCACTGTAACAAGAGGGAAATGTACCTAATGAGCAGACAGAGAGAGCTGAAATAACCACCTCTGCTGCATCCCTGAGCTTGTACAACCTGGAAATGGACAAGACTTAGTTGTTGCTTTTGAAATCCTAAATCTGAATAAAGGACCAATGCTTGACCTCTTCGTGTTACCTTGTGTGGGGACAGAGCTTCAGTTTCCATCATCAGCCATCCAGGAAGAGAATCAGACTTCTGCACAGAGACTTTCCTCTCAGAATTTCTATGTAGGTGAGTTCAAGAGTCCGGAAGACACTGCAGAAGAAGGTTACAGACAATGAATCCAAGAATGTTTACCTGAGTCCACCAGAGAACCAACTCAGCCAGGTCAGAGCACAGAGTATACTGTGGTTGTTTGCTTGCAAGATTAAGATATATCAATGTGTTTTTATAATGCTAAAAAGAGAACTAAACATTGAACTCAGTAAAGCAATGTTCAGTGATACCAAGTAAATTATATAAATGGAAGCCCAATTAGAAGAGAGATGAGAGGCATAAGGGGCTTCCCAGGTGGCTCAATGGTAAAGAATCTATCTGCCAGGGCAGGAGCCACAGGAGATGCAAGTTCAATTCCTGGGTCAGGAAGATCCCCTGGAGGAGTGTATGGAAACCCACTCCAGTATTCTTGCCTAAAAAATCCCATGGCCTGGCAAGTTACAGTCAAGAGTTGGACACGACTGAGCAACTGAACACACACAAGGCATAAAGTGCTTCCAGTAAAAGTAGAACTTATGTCCAAGTATCTTATTAATGGTTTGAGTAGAGAATTAATATATTAGTGATGTAAGGATATAAAATATAATTAGGGCATTTCTTTCTAATTTTTTTGATGGAGCATACTTGACCATGTTTCAATATTCATGAGAAAGACACCCTGGGCTTCCCTGGGAGCTCAGTGGTGAAGAATCTGCCTTCTAGTGCAGGGGACATGGGTTCGATCCCTGGTCAGGAAGATCCCACTTGCCTTGGAGCAGCTAAGCCTGTGCACCACAACTACTGAGTCTGTGCTCTAGAGCCCGGGAACCACAACTAGGAGGTCCTCACACCCGAGAGCCCGTGCTCTGCAATAAGAGAGGCCCCCGCAAAGAGAAACCCATGCACCGCAACTAGAGAAAAACCACATAGCAACAAAGACTTAGCACCACCAAAAATAAATAAGTAGATATGCACACCAAAGAATGCTTGTGAATACATCCTCGCAACAGTCTTTGCCAGATATATACACTTCAGAGTATCTTCTGTGAAAAAAAATCACATGTAAAGAGGAGTGTGCGGACGAGCTTGTTGTCGTTTAGTCGATACCTTAAGTCCAACTCTTCGTGCCCTGTGGACTGTAGCCTACAGGTTTCTCTGTCCATGGGATTTCCCAGATAAGAATACTAGAATGGGTTGCCATTTCCTCCTCCAGGGGATCTTCCAGACCAGGGACTGAACCAGTGTCTCCTGCAGTGGGAGGCAGCTTCTTGACCACTGAGCTGCCAGGGAAGTGCTAATAAGTTTACCTTGCAATCGTTTCATTACCTCCGAGGGTGAATATGTGTGTGGATTTGTCAGCCATTCACTTTCTCTATCTCAAATGATGTGTGTAAGCCATTTGTTTTCTATAATAGGATCAGAATAGGATTCCTATCTTTGAGTGCAATCTTTCAAACAAAGAACTGGAGATGTTTATTAGTCGTTACGATGTTGTTTCATTGTTAAATCATGTCCGACTGTCTGTGACCCCTGGGACTGTAGCCCACCAGGCTGTTCTGTCCATGGGATCTCCCAAGCAAGAATACTGGAGTGAGTTGCCATTTCCTCCTCCAGGGGATCTTCCCAGACCAGAGATTGACCCCATGTTTCCTGCATGGGCAGGTGGAGTCTTTATCATTTCACCACCACTGCAGTCATTGTTCCTGCCTTTTATCCCATTTGCCTTTTTCTTTCAATTTTCCTTCTTGCTCAATAATTTCTCACAGACCTGCCTCAAATCACAAGTATGATGATGAATTCATTATTTTTATGGCTGTCCAGCAGGTCAGGGTGTGCCTGAACTACTGACACTTCAGTGGTCTTCCATATCCTTTGAGCTTCCCTGGTAGCTCGGCTGGTGAAGAATCTGCCTGCAACGTAGGAGACCCGGGTTCAATTCCTGGGTCGGGAAGATCCCCTGCAGAAGGGATAGGCTACCCACTCCAGTATTCTGGCCAGGAGAATTCCTCGGACAGTATAGTCCATGGGGCTGCAGAGAGTCAGACACGACTGAGCGACTTTCACTTTCACTTTCATATCCTTTATCACTAAGTTGCTATTATACCAAAGGTATACAATACATTGAGATAGTGAAGTTCCAACTCTGATTCTCTCTTTTTTTTTTTCATATATTTTTATTAGTTGGAGGCTAATTACTTTACAATATTGTAATGGTTTTTGTCATATATTGACAGGAATCAGCCATGGATTTACATGTATTCCCCATCCTGATCCCCCCTCCCACCTCCCTCTCCACCCGATTCCTCTGGGTCTTCTCAGTGCACCAGGCCAGAGCACTTGTCTCATGCATCCAGCCTGGGCTGGTGATCTGTTTCACCCTAGATAATATACATGAGTGAAGTAAGCCAGAAAGATAAAGACCAATACAGTATACTAACGCATATATATGGAATTTAGAAAGATGGTAACGATAACCAACTCTGATTCTAACAGTGGATGGTTTCATCCCCCAGGGATTCTTGTCTGTCACACATGGAAAGCTCTGTAGAGTCAGGGATGCTTTAAATATCCTTCAATGCACAGGGCAGATGCCACCACAAACAGTGATCTGGCTCAGAATGTCAATGGTGCCCACACTGGAGGACTCTGAGTTAACGTATATCTGTATTTTGAAGGTTTATAGCTGTCTTCAGATTTTTCCCTAAAACATTATAACACTTCACATTTCTGCCAGAAAAATCAGGGTCTCCTTTGCTACTAGTCCAGAAGTTCTCAGCTCAGATTTGACCAGTCTTCAAGATTTTTCCCAGGACCATGGTAGGAAAGAGATTTCTTGTTGCTTTCTTAAATGACATACTGAGCTAGAGCAAAGATTTATATATTTGGCCACCTTTTTGATTTGCTTATTATTATTATGTGTGGGCTTCTGTGGTGCCTCAGTGGTAAGTTCAAATTTGCCTGCCAGTGCAGGAGACGTGGGTGCATCCCTGGGTCAGGAAGATAGATTCCCTGGAGAAGGAATTGGCAACCCACTCCAGTATTCTTGCCTGAAAAATCCCATGGACAGAGGAGCTTGGCGGGCTACAGTCCCTGGAGTCACAAAAGAATTGGACACGACTTAGTGACTAAACAACAAAAACAATAATTATTATTATTATGTACACATATTAGCAACGGAACAACAACACATATTATATGCCTATTTTTCTACAGATACAAGCCTTCCAAATAATTCTTTAAAATGATTGTTTTTCAGTTGATTTGTGAGGCATATATTTGGCCTTAATTTTTTTTTAATTTTATTTAGTTATACAGGTCTATTGTTTTGTTTCTGAGTCTTTTGCATTATTTAAGGTGATTCCCACCCCCCCCATTGATATTATATATTTACATGTCAAAGTGTTCATCTAAAATGTGCTGGCTATTCTTACACTGAGGATGTAATCTCCCTAGTATTTGTAAGATGTTTGAAGTAAGTGAGAAACCATTTTTTACAAGATAGTTATTTATGCCAGCTTTAGGAACATTTCAGTCTTTCCAAGTAAATTGAAATGCAACCTTGACATATATTAAATGTCCATATATAAGGAGACCTAAGTCCTGATTTACTCAACAAATAGTAACTGAGTATATGCTACATGCCAGATTACTCTAGGAACATTATATATCATATTATTTTATATTTTGATCATTGCCAATTTAATTAATCCATATTGATAACATAAATTTTTGCTATTACATTTCTTCTTCAATTAGTTTTCAGTGCTCCATTCAATTCTGTTTACCACAGTTTTGAAACCATGCTATTTAACTTGGTTTCATTCTCCTTGTTATTCTTTTTATTTCCTAACTTTTCATTTATCGAAGTTCATTTTTATACAAGTGCACATGTATTTACATACTCAGTTAAAATACAAAGATGAATAAGACAGCTGAAGTCCCTACATGTATGGATCAGCACTATAATTGGGAAGACAGAGTGCAATGAAGGAAATAAGTGTATAATACAATGTCCCCAGATAACTAATATGAAGAAAGTTAGTGAAAAGGTTGAAACTGTCATGGTGTATCCAGGTTTTATGTGTATGGACCTTTGATCCTTTGGGCAAAGATCAGAACTAGGGCTAGAGTGCACTCTTAGGACTCATCAAAAAAAAAAAAGATTAAAGTCCAAAAACAGCAACCACTACAACAAAAAAAAAGATGTCACATATGAAAAGGGAGAAAAAGGCTTGCTTCTCTGCTTTCATATAAAAACATTTAGTCAAAAGAAAATGAAATAAGAACAGGAAAAATAAGTTTTGCTACCTGATATTAAAAATGGCCAATGTTCAATTCCTATCCATTGTGCTTTGTAAGTATCCTTTTGTGAAGTACTATTTTGTTCCCTTTGCTCATTTTTCTCTTGGGTCATGCAACCCATAAGTATTTTAGACCATAAGTTATTGCTACTCAGGATAAATTTATTTTTTCTTTTTAATAATTTCTGCTGGGCATCAAGGGAATATAATAGCACATGAAATGTTATAAGAACCAAAGAAATTTTCTTACCACAGTCTCTCAAGGACCATTTGAGTTTATTAGATCTGTATTCTCTTTCATTTCCATTCTCTATTTCTCTCTTTTTCTCTCACGTGTAGAATTATATATTGTTGTTGCTATTGTGTAGTCGCTAAGTCGTGTCTGAATCCTTGTGACCCCATGAACTGCAGCACACCAGGCTCCCCTGTCCTTCACTATCTCTCGGAGTTTGCTCAAATCCATGTGCATTGAATCGGTGATGCCATCTAACCATCTTATTCTTTGCTACCACCATCTCCTTTTCTTTCAGTCTTTCCCAGCATCAGGGTCTTTTCCAATGAGTCAACTCTTCACATCAGGTGGCCAAATTTTTGGAGCATCAGCTTCAGTATCAGTCCTTCCAATGAATATTCAGGGTTGATTTCCTTTAGGATTGACTGGTTTGATCTCCTTGCAGGCATATATGTATGCTCAGTCATGTCCAACTCTATGCAGTCCATGGAATTCTCCAGGCCAGAATAGTGGGTAGCCTTTCCCTTCTCCAGCAGATTCTCCCAAACCGGGGATCAAACCCAGGTCTCCTGCATTGTGAGCAGATTCTTTACCAACTGAGCTATCAGGGAAGCCCCCTATATGTACACATCCAGATTTAAAAATATAATACAGATATATAATATAGTTGTACACTGAAAAAAAACTATATCTTTAATACATAACATAAAATGGTCATACCAAAATTAAACACCAAGTTTCACTGATACCTGGGAAAATTACAAAGTGGAATTTCTGAATGTCATTTGTACATAATCTGATCTGATCAACTTGAGTTGTATCTAACTCTAAATCATTTGTGATTGTTAAGGGTGAAAAATTCATGGAAATAACACAGCCTAGGAAGCCAGGGTCTTACTGTGTGTCTTTTGCTTTCTTGCCTTGTGAAGGGTGAGAAGTCTTCAGAGCAGGGGTACTGAGCTCACATATTCCAAAGTGATTCTCACAGATAGAGGCCAGAACTCAATCAGCGAAAGGTACTAAAGAAGAGATTCATTTAAACATATAGGCTAGGACTTCCCTGGTGATTCAGGGGTTAAGAATCCACCTCCCAATGCAGGGGATGCAGGTTCAAGCTCTGGTCTGGGAACTAAGATCCCAGAAGCCACAGGGCAAATAAGCCCATTCACCACAACTAGAGAACCCATGCACTGCAACTAGAGAAGACTGCACATTGCAATGGAGACCCAACAGAGCCCCCTCCCAAAAAAAATACAGGCCACCTTTGCAACAATTTCATAAAGTGCTAAAGAAATGTAATATGGAAGAGGGACTCCTTGCAACTTGCAGTCTCAGCAGCAGCAAGGAGACCACCTTGCTCCTCAACATCCTTCTCTCCTCACTTTCCCTCCTTCTCACTTCCCTCACCACACTGGTTTCCTTTTTTCAACTAGAACATCTTAAACAAGCACCTTCCCCAGGGCCTTTGCACTGGCTGCTCTCCCTGCCAGGCACACATTTCTCCTGATAAGTTCATGGCTCCTGCTCTCTCTTCCATGAGGTCTCTGTTCAAATGTCACCTTATTTGCGGTCTTACCTGAAGACCCATAAAAATAGCATCCTTTCTTTACTCTTTCCTTTACTCTTGCTCTCATTTTATTCATAGTATGTGTCACCATATGACATGCTACATATATTTTTATTTGCTATATTGATTCTCCATGACTGGATTTCAGGAGCTTTTGATTACCAAAACACTGTACTCATTGCATGAAGAGAATATTGACATTAACTTCCTAATTGCAAAATATATAAGGTAGCATTTCAACAATGTGAGTAATGTCCACTTGCACGAAAATTAGTCACCTGTTTTCCCTTTACCTGTAGTCACTTCCACCACATGGCATCAACGAACATCACAGGAGTTTCAGAATTTCTTCTTCTGGGATTCTCAGAGGAACCAGAACTGCAGCCCCTCATATCTGGGCTTTTCCTCTGCATGTACCTGATCAATGTGTTTGGAAACCTCCTCATCATCCTGGCTGTCTCAGACCCCCACCTCCACACCCCCATGTACTTCTTCCTCTCCAACCTGTCCTTGGTAGACATCTGCCTCACCACCACTACCATCCCAAAGATGCTGTGGAACATCCAGACACAGAGCAAAGTTATCACCTACGAAGGCTGCATCACCCAGATGTTTTTTTTTATACTGTTCGCAGGGTTAGATGACTTCCTCCTGACTGTGATGGCCTATGATCGGTATGTGGCCATCTGCCACCCCCTGCACTACACGGTCATCATGAACCCCCAAATCTGTGGAATTCTGCTTCTGGTTAGCTGGGCCATCAGTGTCCTTCATTCCTTGTTACAGACCTTAATGGTGTTGAGACTGTCCTTCTGTGGAGAGCTGGAAATCCCTCACTATTTCTGTGAACTCAATCAGATGGTCCAACTTGCCTGTTCTGACAACTTTCTTAATGACATGGTGATGTATTTTGCAGCTGGGTTGCTGGCTGGTGCTCCCCTGTCTGGGATATGTTACTCTTACTCTAAGATAGTTTCCTCCATATGTGGAATCTCCTCAGCTCAGGGAAAGCTTAAAGCCTCTTCCACCTGTGTGTCTCACCTCTCTGTGGTCTTCTTATTTTATTGTACGAGCTTAGGAGTATACCTTAGCTCTGCTGCTACCCAGAGCTCACACTCAAGTGAAATTGCCTCTGTGATGTACACTGTGGTCACACCCATGCTGAACCCCTTCATCTACAGTCTGAGGAACAAAGACATAAAGAGGGCTCTGCAAGCATTCTTCAGAAAGGCAGCTATAAAAAGGCCATTTGTCTTCAGCTGAAGAAGTCCACCTGATTGAAGGATTCAAAACCCAGAGCCAGAAATTGCAGATCTTTTTTCAGATTCTTTCATTAGATTGAAGAAGTAGGACATGCTCCTTTTATTTATTTCCTAGAAGTTAAATTTCTTTGAACTCCTCCATATAACTTAATTTCACTCACTTGATTAAGATTTGTGATCTCTCTCATTTTCAAGAGTCTTTCTGTGTTATGGTTTTCCCACTCTCTCAAATTTATTCTCAACATTGGATCTAAACAATTTGGGGAATTTCCATTGTCATGTGATTAGCTATATTCCTTGATACAAATATATTATTATGTCATGCATGCAGGCATACTCAGTCTCTCAGTTGTGTCTGAGTCTTTGCTATCCCACAGACTGTAGCCCACCAGCCTCCTCTGTACTGGAGTGGGTTGCCATTTCTTACTGCATAGGTCATGTATATGTGGAATCTTTTTGAAAAGCCAAAATTATGCAAATAAAGAGTAGAATAGTGGTTTCCGGGAACCGAGGCTTTTGGAGAGATGTTGATCAAAAGGTACAAGCTTCCAGTTAAAAATGAAGATGTCTTGAGGAGCTAAGAGAGCATGGTGACAGCAGCTAGTGATTCTCTATTACATCTTTGAAAGTTGCTAAGAGAGTAATTCTTCAATGTTCCACCACAAGAAGAAAAATGGTAATTTTTTTCAGGTAAAGTTGGCTAAATTTGTCATGGTAACTATTTTAGAAAACATAAATATATCAGATCATTACACTGTTGACTGAAAACAGCATCTCAAGTAACCTGAGCAGAGAGCTCCAAGGAGACGGGGGTAGGAACCAGACCATGCAGAAGTTTTGCAACAAGGGGCAGATAGTCTGAATGTCAAAAGATTTTTTGTAAATTAAAGAAAACTAGAAATCCCAAGTTAAGGACAAAAATTAGTGATGAAATATCTTCCAAATATTAGTCAAATTCCAGACCAAGAGGAGGAACTGAGGAATGGAATATTTCCTGCCATATCAGTAAACAACAGATGTTAATAATCAGCAATTTCAGCCACCACAGAAGGTGAGCTGGTGAGCCGATGAGCCCTGAGGGAACTCAGGAAGGAAAGATTATCTGCCATCTCAGTTCAGTTCAGTTCAGTTGCTCAGTCGTGTCTGACTCTTTGCAACCCCATGAACCACAGCACACCAGGCCTCCCTGTCCATCACCAACTCCCGGGGTCCACCCAAACCCATGTCCATTGAGTCAGTGATGCCATCCAACCATCTTATCCTCTGTCGTCCCCTTCTCCTTCTGCCCTCTAGCAGCCATCAAACTGCTGCCACTCCCCATGGTGAGCCCCAAGGAAGCTCAGGATGTGAAAAACACAGAATGAAAGTGAAAGTGTTAGTCACTCAGTTGTGTCTCTTTGAAACCCCATGCACTGTAGCCCACCAGACTCCTCTGTCCATGAATTGTCCAGGCAAGAATACTGGAGTGGGTAGCCAGTCCCTTCTCCAGGGGATCATCCCAACTCGGGGATCAAACTCAGGTATCCATCATTGCAGCTAGATTCTTTACCATATGAGCCACCAGGGAACCCCAGATAGCTGAGGTGCATATCAAAGGAATAAAGTCTCATGCTTTGTCAGAATGCATGTCTCCTCAGACAATTCACTTCTGAGTGTTAGACAAGAGCCCAGTTTCAGGCCCTGGAGTGTTCCCCTTCCTGCAACAGATTACTGCTGGAGGCTCCAGGGAAGAATCTGTTTCTTGTCCTATTCCAGTTCCTAGAGAATACTTGCATTCCTTGACTACTGCCACATCACCAAAGTTAACAGTTTAAGATTTTCAAATATCTCTATGAGTTCAATTCTTCTACCTCTGTCATCCGTGTTTAGAGGATCATTGATTAATAATCATGGCTAATTGTCTTAAAGTGACTTATTAGGAACTTTATTCAACTAACCACCTTAATTTAAACATCCCTGCTATGTAAAATGACATATTCACAGATTATAGGGATATGAACATGGACATCTTTTGGAAGCCCTATTCTGCCTACTACACCAGCTTTCCCAGAAGTGCATTATTTGGGGTGATTCAAGGGTCCTTTTTGCCTTTTCATACTGTTCATGGGGTTCTTGTGGCAAGAATACTGAAGTGGGTTGCCATTCCCTCCTCCAGTGGACCATGTTTTGTCAGAACTCTCTACTATGAACTGCCTGTCTTGGGTGGCCCTGCATGGCATGGCTCATAGCTTCACTGAGTTACACAAGCCTCCTTGCCACGATGAGGCTGTGATCCATGAATGGGACACACAAATTGGACACAGGTTTTCACAGCCTCTGGAATGAATGTGCATGCGTTTCTTCAAAATTTCATCCAAAGATGATTTGCAATAGAGAACATGTAAAACTCTGTAGAAGACTCTAAAACATAACCACAGCCTCGTTTACTCAACAATGGTCAAAATCCAGTACCTGTATCATCAACACCACCAGGCAAGATCTGCTGATCAGAAGCTGCTTTTGAACCTGCATCTGGGTGGCTGGTATGAACAGTGATGTGGGAAAGTGCTGGTCTAGGTTAGGTTTAATCATTTTCTCACTGTTTTCCTTTTGGGCAGGATCATTATTTGGGTTGGGTGCTGATTGGGCATTATTGTATGGCTGTTTAGCAGCACCCCTTCAGACATGACCAAATATCACCCAGGGTAAAAGTATCTCTGACTGAGAACCACTGTCCCAGCGTTTGAAAGCTGGGAACAACTGGAGAATTCCAGAAAAGGTCTCGTACCTTACTCAGATTATAACTGGCAGATCACTAATCCCTATGAAGCCCATTTCTGCAATGGAAAATGGAGTTCATAGAAGTACTATCCTTCCCTGGAGGCTCAGATGGTAAAGAATCCACCTGCCGATGCAGGAGACCCAGGTTCAATCCCTGGGTTGGGAAGATCCCCTAAAGGAGGAAATGGCAGCCCACTCCAGTATTCTTGCCTGGAGAATTCCATGGACAGAGGAGCCTGGCGGGCTACAGTCCATGGGGTCACAAGAGTCAGACACAACTGAGTGGCTAGCACTTTACACTTACCACATAGAATGGAGTTTTCTAAAAATTAAGCTGTAGAAACTCCAAAAGGAGCTAAGATCTTATAATTAAAAACATTTTCTAATGAGGAACTGACAGGTCTTAACTTTTGCTTTAAGTGCAAAATTCCTAACATTTTTGACAAAACTGTAATGAATTCAAGCAGTGTACTGCCCAAGGTTTTACATTAAAAGAACAAATTTATCCCACTGCTTGAAGGTGAGAATAGTAATTTTCTAGAGATATTAGGGGCTGGGACCCACCAGGAGTAAATGCTTTGATCACAGACCTAGTCAAGACAGAAACCTCAATCTTAGACTCTGGAGAAAATGTGGACTGGGGATTGGGATAGGACCTTAAGTTTTACTCCCCCAGGACAGGAAAGATCATGGAGAGAAGTAATAAATTCTATATCCATCTGACATTGTCACCTAGAAACAGAAAACGAAAAGAAAGTTTTCTTATCTGTCCAGACCAGTGTCCCACAGGGATATCAATTATTAGAGATGGTGCTAACAGGAGGGAATTGTACCTAATGAGCAGACATGGGGAGCTGTAAATATCTCCTCTGCTGCATCCCTCAGCCTGAGCAACCTTGGGATAGACAGGACAGAGCTGTTGCTTGCAGACTCATAATTCGACTAGAAGACCAATGCTTGACTCCATCCCATTGTCTTGTCTGGAAACAGCTTCTGTCTCCATCGTCAGTCATCCAAGAGCACCTGGGACATCTATGTTGCAAACTTCCTCTCAGAGACTCCACCCAGGTGAGGCCAAGAGTCTAGGAAATACTGCAGGAGAAGGTCAAATGGAATGGAGGCAAGAACATTTACCTGAGTTCACCTGAGCCAGTCTGGACTAACTCATAACCAAGATCACTGGGGTTGTTTCTTTACTTGATTAATTAATGTTTTAATTTATAATGCAAAAAGAAATGCAAATATTGAATTCCTGGTGGCACAGTGATAAAGAACCTGCCTTCAATGAGGAGATAGGGTTGGATCCCTGAGTCAGGAGGATTCCCTGGAGAAGGAAATGGCAACCGACTCCAGTATTCTTGCCTTGAGAATCCCATGGACAGAGGAGACTGGCAGGCTACAGTCCTTGGGCTTGGAAAGAGTCAGACATGAATGAGCGACTGAGAAGTGCAAAAGTCAGTGTTAGCCATTAAATGATGGACATAAAGGCTCAATTATGAGAGTGAGTTGGAGGTGTAAAGCTTCCAGTAAAAGTAGAAGCAAAGTCCAAGGATTTTTGCTATTAACTGAAGTAGAGATACTGAGCATTAGCTGTGGAGGGTTGTACAGACATGTAAGGACTTTTATTTTTTAAGATGGAGCCTATGTGACTACAATGAGAGGGATCCAGACAAAGGAATACTGGCAAACATTTCCCTACAAAAGTAGTTCATGAGACATACCTTTCACAGTATCTCCTCCCTCCTAATATGCAAATTAAATAGCATTTATTATGTAAAAATGGATATGCTAATTAGCTTTCTTTGCAATTATGTCATTACCAGTGAGGCTGAATATATTTATATATTAATAAGAAAGTTAGTTAAAAATTGTCTGTTCAATGCCTTTGCTTTTGCATCATGAATTTGGCAGGATTCTTGCTTTTGATTGTATTCTTTCAAAGACTAAAAGTTTTTTCATCATGTTTGCTCTTTGCCACTTGGTTATTTTATGTATGTATACAAGTTTTGTGCAGAATGTCTGGGAGTTTTAAATTTTGTGTGGTAAAATCAACAAGTCAGTTATATTCTGTTCTTTTCATTGCTTTTTAATTTTTTTAACTGAAAGAATAGAGCAGTCACTTACACATTCTTCACTACTTTCACCAAAAATGAAAATGAGTGTTCTTCTGCATTGTGTTGTTGTGATTGTGTTAGATGCTCAGTTGGGTCCAATTTTTTGCAATCCCATGGACTGTAACCTGTCAGGTTCTTTGTCATGGAATTCTCCAGGCAAGAATACTGGAGTGGGTTGCCATTCCCTTCTCCAGAGGATCTTCCCAACCCAGAGGTTGAACCCAGGTCACCTGTAATGCAGACAGATTCTTTACCATCTGAGTCACCACCAGGGACGGCTTGATGCTAATAAATCATACTTTATACATATATCCAACTACTTCTCACATCCCTTATTACTTGCTTTTGTTCTTTGTGGTTAGACATTGTATTTTTATTTCTTGAAGTTGCACAATATTTCTAAAACTTACATCATATTCAGCCACCATTTGGAAGGCATTTCTCTTTACACTTGACTAAAGATCACCTCTATCTTCCATATGCATATTTGAATACATATGTTTCTATGTAAGAGGAAATTGTAACTTAGATACTGCTTCCTACCCAAGTTTTAAAAGACCTTCTGTCTTATTCTTTTATTTCCAAGTCTTTGGTAATCTATAATGAGTCAGTGACCCAAGCTTATATAATTAAAACATGTTGCTGTTCAGTGGCTAAGTCATGTCTGACTCTTTGTGACCCCATGGACTATAGAATGCCAGGCTTCGCTATCACTGTCTCCCAGAATTTGCTCAAATTCAAGTCCATTGAGTTGGTGATGCTATCTAACCATCTCATCCTCTGCCATCCCCTTCTCCTTTTGTCTTCCATGTTTCCCAGCTTCAGGGTCTTTTCCAGTGAGTCATCTCTTTGCATTAGGTGGCCAAAGTATTAGAGCTTCAGCTTCAGCATCAGTCCTTCCAATGAATATTCGTGGTTGATTTCCCTTAGGATTGATGGTTTGATCTCCTTGCATTCCAAGGGACTCTCAAGAGTCCTCTCTAGCACCATAACTTGAAAGCATCAATTTTCCAGCACTCAACCTTCTTTATGGACCAAATCTCACATTCGTACATGACTACTGGAAACCATAGCTTTGACTGCTTTGTCACAAAATGATGTCTCTGCTTTTTAATATGCTGTCTAGGTTTGCATAGCTTTCCTTCCAAGGAGAAGTGCCTTTTCATAAATTTAATTAACTAATTAATTTTAATTAAAGTATAACTCTTGTACATTTTTGACGAAAATATAATGTTTATAGTTTTTCTTCTAGAAGTTGGTTTTGGATTTTCCTTCAATTTTGTTTCATATGGCTGTGGGGTTTTTTATATTGAATTTCATAAAGTGTTGGAGATACACATGTGGATGAGGGACTCCTTGCCACTTGAGGTTTCACCAGCTGCAGGAAGCCTCCTTTTTCCTCAGCATCCTGAGACACCACCTCTCCTTCTCCATCCTGCTGATCTCCCTCACCAGACCGGCTTCCTCTTTTTGAACTGGAACATCTTAAACAAACAGCTTTGTGCTGTGCAGACCTGTGAACTGGCTGTTCCCTTTTCAGGCACACACTTCCCCACAAGTGCTCAACTACTGGCTCTCTGTTCAAGAATCACATTTTTGGCAGGTCTGGCCTGAACATGCATAAAAATTAGCACACACACACCTCCTTCTCTCTCTTCCTTCTACATACTTCCTTTTACTTTATAATACCTGTAGTCATCTAGCATGCTTGTTATAATATCTGTAATCATCTAACATGTGTGTGTGTGTGCACTTAGTTGCTCAGTTGTGTCTGACTCTTTGTGACCCCATGGACTAAAGCCCACCAGGCTCCTCTGTCCATGGCATTTCCCAGGCAAGAATTATGGAGTGGGTTGCCATTCCCTTCTCCAGGATATCTTCCCAACCCAGGGAGTGAACATGGTTCTCCTGCATTGTGGGCAAATTGTTTACCATCTGAGCCACCAAGGAAGACCCCTAAACATGATATACAAGTTTTTAACTTGCTTATGTTCTTTCTCCAATCTGGATTTCAGGAGCTTTTGTTTTTTAACATATCACAATCCCTGCATAGACTATATGGGAAACATTGTTGCAATTCAATTTTCAAGTGCAGGAATTTCTCATTAAAACTGTGAATACATGACATAATGGGGGAAAAGTTAAAAATGGGGCAAGTTTGCTTACTAGAGAAGGCGTGGGGAATTCTCTGAAGGGGATAAGAACCATACGTAAAATATTGATTTCTTGATGACCAAATATGAATTGTATTATTTAAACAATGTGAGTAATGCCTATCTGTGTGAAAATTAGTCATGTTATTTTACCCTTCCTTACAGTCACCTCTACCACATGAACCCACGAAATGACACAGAAATTTCAGAATTTCTTCTCCTGGGATTTTCAGAGGAACGAGCACTGCAGCCCCTCATCTTTGGGCTTTTCCTCTCCATGTACCTGATCACTGTGCTTGGAAACCTGCTCATCAACCTGGCTGTGTGCTCAGACTCCCACCTCCACACCCCCATGTACTTTTTCCTCTCCAACCTGTCCTTTGTAGACATCTGTTTCAGCTCCACCACCATCCCAAAGATGCTGTGGAACATCCAGACACAGAGCAAAGTTATAACTTATGAAGGTTGCATCACACAGATGTATTTTTTTGTACTCTTTGCAGTGTTAGACAACTTCCTCCTGACCGTGATGGCCTACGACCGCTTTGTGGCCATCTGCCACCCTCTGCACTACACGGTCATCATGAGCCCCCGGCTCTGTGCACTGCTGGTGCTGGTGTCCTGGGTCATGAGTGCCCTGCATTCCTTGTTAGAAAGCTTAATGGTGTTGCGACTATCCTTCTGTACAGACTTGCACATCCCTCACTTTTTCTGTGAACTCAATCAAATGGTACAACTTGCTTGTTCTGACACCTTTCCCAATAACATGGTGATGTGTTTTGCAGCTGTCCTGCTGGGTGTTGGTTCTCTTACTGGTATCCTTTACTCATATTCTAAGATAGTGTCCTCCATATATGGAATTTCATCATCTCAGGGGAGGTATAAGGCCCTTTCCACCTGTGCATCTCACCTCTCAGTAGTCTCTTTATTTTATTGTACGAGCTTAGGAGTGTATATGAGCTCTGCTGCTACCCACAGTTCCCATTCAAATGCAAAAGCCTCAGTGATGTACACTGTGGTCACACCCATGCTGAACCCCTTCATCTACAGTCTGAGGAACAAAGACATAAAGAGGGCTCTGAAAATGTTCTTGGGGAAGGCAACTCTAAAAGGACATGTGGTCCTAAGGCTTAAGAAGTGCCCATGATGAAAGCCTCAGAGCCAGAAATTGCAGTTTATATCAGATATGGAAGTAAGTAAAACATGCCTCGTCAGTCCCTTATTGGAATTTCCATTTCTTTTATCTCAACTTCTCTACAGAATTTATGCAACTCATTTTATGAAACTTTGTGCTCTCTCTTATATTCAAGAATTCTCTTGGAAGATTGGGACTGACAATATACACTGTTGATACTAGGTTTAAAATAGATAACTAATGAGAACTAGTGTATACCACAGGGAGTTCTACTCAGTGCTCTGTGGTGACCTAATAGGAAGGAAATCCAAAACGAGGGGATATGTGTATCCATACACTTTACAGTATAGCATAAGTTAACATCGTAAAGCAACTATATTCTAATAAAGTTTTTTTTTAATTTTTCCCTTTGTCATTATCCTATTATTCCAAGGTTATCTTCAACCATGGATCTAAGATATTTGGATTTTCCCATTATCTCAAGGTTGTATGCATGCATGCTAAGTTACTTCAGTCATGTACGACTCTGTGGGACCCTATAGACTCTAGCCCACCAGGTTCCTCTGTCCATGGGATTCTCCAAGCAAAAATACTAGGGTGGGTTGCCATGACCAACTCCAGGGGATCTTCCCAACCCAGGGCTTGAACCCATGTCTCCTGAATTGCAGGTGGATTCTTTTACTGCTAAGCCATGGGAGAAGGCCCCTATGGAAAAAAAAGAAAAAATACTCTTGGCAATTACAGCTACTTACATAAGCTTGTAACAGAAAGAAAAAAAAAAAATCTGAGACCACTGTTTTCCTTTTGTGAGTCTCATTCTCTTGGCAATCAAAGCTACTTACATAAGCTTGTAACAGAAAAAAAAAAATCTGAGACCACTGTTTTCCTTTTGTGAGTCTCATTCCTTTATATATCACTTCCTTAACTGCTCTTCCGAATACTCCAGACCTTAACATATACCTTGTTATAGTTGTTCATGGGTATTTTTCTACTCTTTTGATTTCTGTTGTTATTCAGATTGATGTCCTCCATGTTTACAACTGACACTGGCAAAAATTGATAATAAAATAGATGTCTCCAAGTGGAAGCTACACAGAAAGACAAAGATGAATAAACAGATTTACATAATATGGCCTTAGAGTTGAACTTGACTTTAAATACGATGAGGAAAATATTAATCAAACATTTATTACTACACAAAAGATACTTGTGTATATGTGCAAGAGTTTGTCACTCATTGGTGTCCAACTCTCTGCAACCCCATAGACTGTAGCCCGCCAGGCTCCTCTGTCCATGGGATTCTCCAGGCAAAAATACTGGAGTGGGTTGCCATACCCTCCTCCAGGGGATCTTCCCAACCCAGGATAGAACCCAAGTCTCCTGCATTGGCAGGCAGAATCTTTATTGCTGGTGCCACCTGAGAAGCCCAATACGTGTCTCTATTTGTATACATTTCTCTTTCAAATAACCATGTTCACACACACACATATGTACATGCACACCAAATCATTTATAATCCAATTTATTCTATTAAAAGAAATCTTACAAGACTGTTGGAAGGTAAAGAAATTTTAAAAACGAACATTGTCTAGTTAACATGAAATCCAAGGAAAGTAGAAATTTAAGCACAAAGATTTAAGGTAGAATGAGTGATCTAATTTAATAATTTTAATTACTTTTTCCATCTTAACACCTCAAAGTCTCAAAATCAAAACCATATTTACACTCATGCAGTGTGGGATTCACTGTATCAGTTAATGGAAACAACTGTCTCCAAATTGACTCTAATTTTCTTCTATTAAGGTGGGATTTCAATAGAAAATACTACCTGGAGGAACCTAAGTGAATAAACTGAGAGGCTTAATCTCAGTTTTTTTAAACAAAATCTTATTGGATAAAAATATATGATTTATATTTTACTGGGGCTTCCCAGGTGTCAGAGTGGTATCCATCTGACAGTGCAAGAGATGCAAGAGAAGTGAGTTCAATCGCTGGGTCAGGAAGATCCCCTGGAGTAGGAAATGGAAATGCACTCCAGTATTCTTGCCTGGAAAATCCCGTGTACACTGAAGTGTGGCAGGCTACAGTCCATGAAGTCCCAAAGAATGGGACACAGCTGAACAACTAAGCACGCACGCATACTACTGTAACAAATTACCCCGTCATAGCTATGTATATATGTTATGCATGTGTGTGTATATACAAAGATAGATAAGTAGATAGATAGATGGATGGATAAGTCAGTTCAGTTCAGTTGCTCAGTCCTGTCTGATTCTTTGCAATCCCATCGACTGCAGCATGCCAGGCTTCCCTGTCCATCTCCAACTCCCGGAGCTTGCTCAAGCTCATGTTCATTGAGTTGGTGATACCATCCAACCATCTCATCCTCTGTTGTCCCCTTCTCCTCTTGCCTTCAGTCTTTTCCAACAGCAGGGGCTTTTCTCATGAGTCGGCTCTTCACATCAGGTGGCCAAAATATAGGAGCTTCAGCTTCAGCATCAGTCCTTCCAATGAGTATTCAGGATTGATTTCTCTCAGGATTGACTGGTTGGATCTCCTTGCAGTCCAAAGGACTCTCAAGGGTCTTTTCCAACACCATAATTCAAAAGCATCAATTCTTCAGTACTCAGCTTTTTTTATAGTCCAACTCACACATCCCTACATGACTCCTGGAAAAACCATAGCTTTGACTAGACAGACCTTCATCAGCGAAGTAATGTCTTTGCTTTTTAACATGCTGTCTAGATTAGTCATAACTTTTCTTCCAGTGGGCAAGCATCTTTTAATTTCATGGCTACAGTCATCATCCCCAGTATTTTGGAGCCCAAGAAAATAGTCTCTCACTGTTTCCATTGTTTCCCCATCTATTTGCCCTGAAGTGATGGGATTGGATGCCATGATCTTTGTTTTTTGAATATTGAGTTTTAGGTCAGCTTTTTCACTCTCCTTTTTCACTTTCATCAAGAAGCTCTTTAGTTCCTCCTTGCTTTCTGCCTTAAGAGTGGTAACATCTGCATATCTGAGGTTATTGGTGTGTCTCCCGGCAATCTTGATTCCAGTTTGTGCTGCATCCAGCCCAGCATTTTGCATGATGTACTCTGCATATAAGTTAAATCAGCAGGGTGACAGGGTACAGCCTTGATGTACTCCTTTCCCAATCTGGAACCAGTCCACTGTTCCATGTCCGGTTCTAACTGTCACTTCCTGACCTGAATAGAGATTTGTCAGGAGGCAGGTAAGATGGTCTGGTATTCCCATCTCTTTAAGAAACACAGTTCATTGTGATCTGCACAATCAAAGACTTTAGTGTAGTCAATGAAGCAGAAGTGGATGTTTTTCTGGAACTCTCTTGCTATTTTGATGATCCAACAGATGTTGGCAATTTGATCTCTGGTTCTTCCTCTGCCTTTTTTGAATCCAGTTTGAACATCAGGAAGTTCTCAGTTCACATACGATTGAAGCGTAGCTTAGAGAACTTTGAGCATTACTTTGCTAGATTGTGAGATGAGTGCAATTGTGCAGTAGTTTGAACATTCTTCGGGATTGGAATGAAAACTGACTTTTTCCAGTCCCGTGGCTATTGCTGAGTTTTCCAAATTTGCTGGCATACTGAGTGCAGCACTTTCTCAGCATCATCTTTTAGGATTCCAGCTCAGCTGGAATTCCATCACCTCCACTAGCTTTGTTCGTAGTGATGCTTCCTAAGGCCCACTTGACTTCACACTCCAGGATGTCTGGCTCTAGGTGAGTGATCACACCAACGTGGTTATCTGGGTCATTTAAGACTTTTTGTGTAGTTCTACTGTGTATTCTTGCCATCTCTTCTTAATATCTGCTGCTTCTGTTAGGTCCATACCATTTCTTTTATTGTGATCATCTTTGCATGAAATGTTCCCTTGGTATCTCTAATTTTCTTGAAGAGATCCCTAGTCTTTCCCATTCTATTGTTTTCCTCTATTTCTTTTCATTGATGACTTAGGAAGGCGTTCTTATCTCTCCTTGCTATTCTTTGGAACTCTACATTCAGATGGTTATGTCTCTCCTTTCCTCCCTTGCTTTAGCTTCTCTTCTTTTCTCAGCTATTTGTAAGCCCTCCTCAGACATCCATTTTGTCTTTTTACATTTCTTTTTCTTGGGGATGGTTTTGATCACCACTTCCTGTACAATGTTAGGAACCTCTGTCCATAGATAGATATAAATAGATAGATAATAACTTGAAGTTCTACAGATCCAAAGCTCAAACTGGAATGGGTCTCAATGGACTAAAGTCCACATGTTTGCAGTGCTGGGATCCATCTAGATGCTCCAGAAGAAAATGCATTTCCCTCCTAAATGACTTTCTGGTAGCCACCTACATTCCTTGGTTCATGGTCCTTTCTCAATCTTCAAAACCAGCAGCATAGCATATTAAATGTTCTTTGGCCTCAATTTTCTTATTCTCATTCAGTATTTAGAGGATCTCGTTATTACATTTCACTAACGTGGATAAACCAGGCTAATCTTTTTATCTTACTGTGAAACAAAGTCTTTTTCAGGTGTATGTTATTTGATGACACTGAAGAAACTTCAGGTAGAAGGATCAACTACTGAATGTATCACAGCCTTCAAAATAAGTGAAATGCTTTTCTTTCAAAATTACATACAAATAGCAGAAGAGGGGGTAAATAAAATGTGGTGTATACACACACACACACACACACATACACACACACAGTGGAATACCATTCAGCCATAAAAAGGAATGAAATAGCGCCATTTGCAGAGGCGTGGATGGACCTGGACACTGTCATATAGAGAGATATAAGTCAGAAAGAGAAAAACAAATAGCATATAATATTGCTGTTACGTGGAATCTAGAAAAATGTTATAGATGAATTTATTTGCAAAGCAGAAACAGACACACAGCCGACATATAGGGATACTGGGGAGAGAGAGGGGAGGAAGGAGGATAAATTGGGAGATTGAGACAGATATATATATACACTACTATGTATAAAATACATAACGAATGAGAACCTACTGTATAGCACGGGGAACTCTACTCGATGCTCTGTGGGACCTAAATAAGACGGAAATCTAAAAAATAGGGGATATATGTATACACATAGCTGATTCATTTTGTTGTATAGCAGTACTTAACACCACATTGTAAAGTGACTCCAATAAAAATTAATTTTAAAAAAGAATAATAATCAAAATATTTACATATACATCTTATATGATCTGGGGTCAATTTGTTCTTGCTGGTCATAATTCAAGAACTAACTAGATTTCAATAGTGATGGGGCTATCTGGTTTTTTTAATTATCCTTTTCTTTTAGAGAGACATGCTGAAGTTGCTTAAATATTAATAGGTAAAAATATGTGGGAATTGCTTAAAAATAATCATCTCATGTGAACAGGAGTCATGCGGCCAGGTTACAGGTCAGGAACTTGTGAAACCCATTGATGAATTGATGAGTGTTCATTACACTCTTCACTACTCTTCACTTCTGTGTGTGTTTGAATTTTCCATAATAAAAAAGGTTTTAATGGTCCCAGTGGGAGAAGACACATTCTTCCAACATCTACCCCTAAGGACATAACTGAAATTTTTTTCCATTTTGATTATAGTCCCCATATTCCTGCAGTTATATTGCCCCAAGCTTACAAAAATAAAAAATTTTAATGAGAAGCTTTGAGAATTCAGCTTCTGGAGCACAATACACTTTGCCCCTCACCTTCAGTTCACAAATATGAGGGGGAAAAGACATTCTCTCATGCTTCCTAGAAACATCACCCTGGTCTAGAGATCCATGTGTTGTGAGTTGTTCAATAATGTCCAACTCTTTGTGACCCCACGAACTGTAGCCCATCAGGCTCCTCTGTCCATGGGAGTCTCCAGGCAAGAATACTGGAGTGGGTTGCCATTCCCTTCTCCAGGTGCCTGGCACCAGCTCCCTGATGGAGACACAGCTGCTGGCTACACGATTCACCTTCCTGGGATGAGTCCATCAGATTGGAAATAACAGCACAGAGCATCTTTGGGAAATAGAGGAATTTCCCCAGGAGCACTGTCAGGAGTAAGAAAATTGGACAAATCTATAGATTAAAAATGATTCTGAAATGTTCAAGTGCTAACCAAGAAGGAATCCTCAAGTTTAATTACAGTCTCTTCCCTCTCCTCATCTCCCTTGCCTTCTGCTCATTCCCACATTATTTCTACAACCCTCTCCTAACTCATCAGGAACCATCTCTCTCCTAGTTTTCTCCTGGGCTACACTGGTCTTCCCCTAACATTTTACCCAGTGCCCAGTCTCCTCCTGCTCGGCTTACTGTAACCTGCACATCAGAGGGGCCACACGCCTCATTAACAAATCAGCGAGCACACACAGCCACTTTCAGTTGTCTCTGTGATGTACATGAATGACAGCACTCTCATCCCATTTGTTTCCAGGGAGATGAAATGAGACCATTCAGGGGAAGAGATGAGCACGATTCCTGTGCCTGGTAAGTTTAATAAATATTCATTGCTATTTATATCATTTCTTAAGCGCCTTCAATGAGCCAGACGTTAGGCTGTGTATGTCATATGTATCAGTCACTCAGTCGTGTCTGGCCCTTTGCACCCCATGGACTGTAGCCCACTGTTTCCTCTGTCTATGGAACTCTCCAGGCAAAAATACTAGAGTTTAAGTAGCCATTCCCTTTTCCAGGGGATCTTCCCAACCCAGGGGTCGAACCTGGGTCTCCCTCGTTGCAGGCAGGTTCTTTACCGCCTGAGCCACCAGGGAAGCCCTATTTTTGTACAATTTCAAATAGAATGTGTTTTTTTTTCTATTGTGCATCTGTTTATTGCTGGAAATGGGAAAGAAAATGATGCATGTTTGTATTTCAATCTAGTTTCACCAGAATGACTTCTTAGTTGTAATAGCTCTCCGACTGATTTTAGGTAGCCAGTTTATCATCTGAAAATGTGATCAATTTACTTTTACCCAAGATGTGACCATAGGATTGCTATTTTATTCTTTGGTCATACTGGTTTGAAATTTCAGAACAGCATTGGGTAGTGGTAGGGACACACGTATTTGTCTTCTGTATGATCTTCATGTAGAGTTCTCAAATATTTTCATGTGTGGGTTGATATAAGCTGATGATCAAGGAAGCTATTTTCATAGTAATGAAACCTGTTTAGTTTCCTCAGAACTCCTTTCAAGCAGTATCTTTGACATTCAATTAGACTATCCAATTTTTTGGATGATTTTTTCCTACTTATTTGCTCTATGGCAATAAATACATTACCAATGTGAAACACTGGTTGCTTTCTGGGATTAAATGTTACCTGGGCATAGTATTTGGTTTGCATGACAAATTGCTAAATATTTTTATATTTTATTGCTATTTTCTTCGAGCTTTTTAAATAATATGCTAATTAGAGATTAGTCTATGGTTTTTCTTGTACCGCTGCTATTGTAGCAGGCTATTGGCTTTCAGTATCATGATTAAAATAGCTCTAGAAAATTCACTGGAACACTTATTCTCATGTGCCTCCAGATAATTTTTATGTATTTAAAACAGGTTTTGTGAGATTTCAAAATTAGCAATTTTTTTCTGGGAAAAAATTAATAATTCCATACCTTATTTCATGATTGTCCATTATACATTTTAATCAAGTGAGTAGAAGACACCATATCATTATCATAGTTTATGGAAATTATACACAGATCTATGCCTTTCTAATTAGTATTTAAAGTAAAAAATTTAAATAAAATTAATAATTAATGGCATTGATTAATTAATTATAAATTAATGGTTATTAAATAAAATGAATAATAATTTAAATAAAATAATTATTTTATTATAAAGGTGTTTAATAATAAAGTACAAATAAAGTACAAAGGCATCTGAGAAGACTGGGTGACCAAGGGTCAAGGTATTCAAACAAATGAGATCTTCTTTGAGTGCAAAATTAGTTTTCATGTGAAACTTTTCTAGCTACTGGTGGCAACACAGGAGAAGACAATGGCATTAGGAGGCCCCAAAGTGACAGACAAGAGAGAAGAGACCATTAAGCAAAAGCACTGTCTCATCAATATATTGTGTTCAAGCTAAAAGTGACCACATTTCTAAGATGCCTGTTGATCACCGATTTAATCTCGCTTCTGCTTCTGTCTTGGCAGACACTCTTTCACATGCAACTGGGAAACCACTCACAGCTCCCAGTATTTCTCCTCCTGGGACTTTCTGAGAAGCCAGAGATTCAGTCTGTTCTCTTTGGGCTCTTCCTCTCTCTGTACCTGGTCACCATCTTTGGGAACGGGCTCATCATCCTGGCCATCATCACAGACTCCCACCTCCACACCCCCGTGTACCTCTTTCTCTCCAACCTGTCATTGTCTGACATCTGTTTCACCTCCACCACCATCCCAAAGATGCTCCTGAACATCCAGACCCAGAGCAAAGCCATTACCTACGCAGGCTGCATCACCCAGATGTACTTTTTCACAGTTTTTGGACTTTTGGACAACTTACTCCTGACCGTGATGGCCTATGACCGCTTCGTGGCCATCTGCCACCCCCTGCACTACACGGTCATCATGAACGTGCGGCTCTGTGCACAGTTGCTCCTTCTAACCTGGCTCATCAGCGTTCTGGGGGCGCTTCCTGAGAGTTTAACCATGTCCGGGCTCTCTTTCTGCGCCATCATTGACATCCAGCGCTACTTCTGTGAACTCCCTGAGGTCTTCAAGCTTGCCTGCTCTGACACCTTCATCAATAATGTCGTATTGTATCTTGTGACAGGCGTTATGGGCTTTTTTCCTCTCACCGGCATCCTTCTCTCTTATTCTCGAATTGTTTGCTCTGTACTGAGGATCTCAACGACAGGAGGGAAGTATAACGCGTTTTCCACTTGTGGGTCTCACCTCTCGGTGGTCTCCTTGTTCTATGGAACCTGCCTTGGGGTCTACCTCAGCTCCACATGGACACATGACTCTCAGACAGGGGCGTTTGTCTCCGTCCTGTACACCGTGATCACCCCCATGCTGAATCCTTTCATCTACAGCCTGAGGAACAGGGACATGAAAAGAGCTCTGAGAAAGCTTCTCTGCAACACGTTGTCTCCCCAGTGACAACAATGACCTGGAGCCTGGACACATGTGATCAAGAGCAATGGAACAGAACACTTAGGAGTGTGGACTCTTAATTTTTCGGTGCACTTAGTTCTGAAGTTGGAATGGATCTCTTGAGAGAGGCAAGGGTGGAAAAGCAAGCTAACTGTCCATCCTCAGGACACTGGGAACAAGTGTAGACTAGAGATGGAGAGGTGTGTGTTTTCAGGAGGATGGGTGGAGTGTGTGTGTGTGTGTTCAATCGTGTCCGACTCTTTTTGTGACCCGGTGGAGTGTAGCTTCTCAGGCTCTTCTGTCCATCAGATTCTCCAGGCAAGAACGCTAGAGTGGGTTGCCATTTCCTCCCCCAGGGGATCTTCCCAACTCAGGGACTGAACTCAAGTCTCTTGAGTCTCCTGCATTGGCAGGTGGATCCTTTGCCACTGCGCCACCAGAGAGAGCCCTAAAATTTTCCTGAATTCAAACAGTGATGCCATCTTAGTAGATGGTGATAAGATAAATATATTTTGTTGCATTATTTTTATCTTTCTTCGATTTTTTTTCTTTTAAAAAACTTAATTATTTTTAATTGGAGGATACTTGCTTTACAATATTGTGTTGGTTTCTGCTATATATAACATGAATCAGCCATACGTATAGGTATCTTCCCTCTCTCTTGCACCTCTCTCCCACCGCCCATCCCTCCCACAACTCTAGGTTATCACAAAGCATCAGATGTGAGCTTCCTGTATCATACAGTAAATTTCCACTGGCTATTCTAATTTTACATCTGGTAATGTATATGTTTCAATGCTATTCACTCAGTTCATCACACCCTCTCCTTCCCTCACTGTGTCCACAAGTCTGTGCGATATCTGTGTCTCCATTGCTGCCCTACAAATAGGTTTATCAGTACCATCTTTCTAGATTCCATGTATATGTGTTAATATATGATATTTGTCTTTCTCTTTCTGACTTATTTCACCCTGTATAACAGGCTCTAGGTTTATCCACCTTATTAGACCTGAGTCAACTGTGTTCTTTTTTATGGCTGAGTAATATTCCATTGTGTATATGTACCACAATTTCTTTATCCAAAGAATATTCAATCCCCATGTGCTTAAGTTGCTCTATCTGAAATGAGCCTATAACAAGGCATGCCTCAGAAGGGTGACAAGAGATTTAAATGGAATAAAATGGCAAAGCTTCAGCATAAGGAATGCAGGTGGCAAGTCCTAAATAAATTTCAGCTCTCATTACATACAAGAGTAATTTTTGTAATGCTCCAGCTTTTTGTCCCAATATTATTAAGCCAATTTCTCCCCATGTACACTGCCATCCATTAGGACTAGGTCATAAAGCTCAGTATACCCCAGGAAGAAAGAGGATGTATAATGTGGAGCAGAATTTCTCAACCTTGGCATCATTGATATTTGGGTTTGGGTCATTCTTTGCTATAGAGCTATTCTTGTACATTGTAGGATGTTTAGTCATATCCCTGGATAAGATACATCACCAGCCAAGTTGCAAGGACTAAAAATGTCTTCATATACTCCATAAGGGGCCAAATCATCCTCATTGAGAACCATGGGAAAGTGTCTTCCAAAGGGAAAGAGAACATATGAAAATTTTCCATGTGCAAAATCCCCAAGGGAATGAGCTAAAGCAGGAGTCCCCAAGCTCCAGGATCTAATGCCTGATGATCGGAGGTGGAGCTGATATAATAACAATAGAAATAAAGTGCACAATAAATGTAATGTGCTTGAATCATTCTGAAACCATTCCCCCTCCCCCCATCACCCACTGTGTGCATGAATGCTCACTCATGTCTGACTCTGAGACCCTATGAATGATAGCTCACCAGGCTCCTCTGTCCATGGAATTCTCTAGGCAAGACTACTGGACTGTGTTGCCTTTTCCTTCTCCAGCAAAATATTTTTTACACATGATAGGAGTGGACCATAAAAATGCCTGTACAAATAGAAAAGCAGAATCCCAGATTTGACTCTATTTTGTGTAACAGTCAAAAGAAGGAAAGGAGACTGGATAGACTACAAGAATGATGACAGTGAATCAAGACAGTATGGTCCTGGCACAAAGAGAGAAATATAGATCAATGGAACAGAATAGAAAGCCCAGAGATAAATCCACGAACCTATGGACACCTTATCTTTGACAAAGGAGGCAAGGATATACAATGGAAAAAAGACAACCTCTTTAACAAGTGGTGCTGGGAAAACTGGTCAACCACTTGTAAAAGAATGAAACTAGAACACTTTCTAACACCATACACAAAAATAAACTCAAAATGGATTAAAGATCTAAATGTAAGACCAGAAACTATAAAACTCCTAGAGGAGAACAGAGGCAAAACACTCTCCAACATAAATCACAGCAGGATCCTCTATGACCCACCTCCCAGAATATTGGAAATAAAAGCAAAAATAAACAAATGGGACCTAATGAAACTTAAAAGCTTTTGTATAACAAAGGAAACTATAAGTAAGGTGAAAAGACAGCCCTCAGATTGGGAGAAAATAATAGCAAATGAAGCAACAGACAAAGCATTAATCTCAAAAATATACAAGCAACTCCTGCAGCTCAATTCCAGAAAAATAAATGACCCAATCAAAAAATGGGCCAAAGAACTAAACAGACATTTCTCCAAAGAAGACATACAGATGGCTAACAAACACATGAAAAGATGCTCAACATCACTCATTATCAGAGAAATGCAAATCAAAACCACAATGAGGTACCATTACACACCAGTCAGGATGGCTGCTATCCAAAAGTCTACAAGCAGTAAATGCTGGAGACGGTGTGGAGAAAAGGGAACCCTCTTACACTGTTGGTGGGAATGCAAACTAGTACAGCCGCTATGGAAAACAGTGTGGAGATTTCTTAAAAAAACTGGAAATAGAACTGCCATATGACCCAGCAATCCCACTTCTGGGCATACACACTGAGGAAACCAGATCTGAAAGAGACACGTGCACCCCAATGTTCATCGCAGCACTGTTTATAATAGCCAGGACATGGAAGCAACCTAGATGCCCATCAGCAGATGAATGGATAAGGAAGCTGTGGTACATATACACCATGGAATATTACTCAGCCATTAAAAAGAATTCATTTGAATCAGTCCTAATGAGATGGATGAAACTGGAGCCCCTTATACAGAGTGAAGTAAGCCAGAAAGATAAAGAACATTACAGCATACTAACACATATATATGGAATTTAGAAAGATGGTAACGATAACCCTATATGCAAAACAGAAAAAGAGACACAGAAATACAGAACAGACTTTTGAACTCTGTGGGAGAAGGTGAGGGTGGGATGTTTCAAAAGAACAGCATGTATACTATCTATGGTGAAACAGATCACCAGCCCAGGTGGGATGCATGAGACAAGTGCTCGGGCCTGGTGCACTGGGAAGACCCAGAGGAATCGGGTGGAGAGGGAGGTGGGGGGGGGATCGGGATGGGGAATAAGTGTAAATCTATGGCTGATTCATATCAATGTATGACAAAACCCACTGAAATGTTGTGAAGTAATTAGCCTCCAACTAATACAAAATAAATAAATAAATAAAAAATAAAAATAAAATTTTAAAAATTAAAAAAAAAAGAATGATGACAGTGAAAAACTAAAATCCATTATTTAAATAATATGTGAACAAAGAAGAAATTTGGAAACATCATTTCTTAAGGCTTTTTTAAAATTTATTTATTATTTTTGGTTGCACTGAACTTCCCTGTTGCACTCGGGTTTTCTCTTGTTGTGGCAAGCGGGGACTGCTCTTCGTTGCAGTGCTCAGGCTTCTCATTGCACTGGCTTCTCTTGTCATGGAGCACCGACCCTAGGGCACGCAGGCTCAGTAGCTGTGGCTACTGTCATTCAAGAGGAGGATGCCCTAAATATCCTACTGATTTTTTTTTAATATTTTATTTGGGTTATAAAAGTTACTCCCTTATTATATACTGGTGTTCTTTTTTACTTTTTTATTGAGGTGTAGTTTATTAACAATATTACATAAGCTTCAAGCTCACTCAAAAAATGAGTAGAAGACCTAAATAAACATCTCTCCAAAGAGGACATACAGATGACCAACAGACACATGAAAAGATATCCAACATCACTAGTTATTAGAGAAATGCAAACCAAAACTACAATGAGATATCACCTCATACCTGTCAGAATGGCCATCATCAAAAAAATCCACAGACAACAAATGCTGGAGAGAGCATGAAGAGAAGGGAACCCTCTTATGTTGTTGGTGGGAATGTAAATTGGTACAGTCACTATGGAGAACAGTATGGAGATTCCTTTAAAAATTAATAATAGAGCTACCACATGACCCTGCAATCCCACTCTTGGGCATATATCCAGAGAAAAATATGATCTGAAAGGATACATGCACACCAGTGTTCATTGCAGCACTGTCTATAATAGACAAGACATGCAAGCAACCTAAATGTCCATCAGCAGAGGAATGGATAAAGAAGAAGTGGTACATACATACAGTGGAATATTACTCAGCCATTAAAAAGAATGAACTAATGCTGTGTGCAGCAACATGGATGAACCTAGAGAGTGTCATACCGAGTGAAGTAAGTCAGACAGAGAAGGAGAAATATTGCATTGCATCTCTTATATGTGGAATCTAAAATGATACCAATGAACTTACTTACAAAACAGAAAGAGACTCGTGGACTTAGAAAACGAACTTATGGTTGCCAGGGGAAGGGATAGTAAGGGAGTTTGGGAAAGTCATGTACACACTGCCATATTCCAAATGGATAACAAACAAGGACTTAGTGCATAGCACATGGAACTCTGCTCAATGTCATGTACCAGCCTGGATGGGATAGGGTTTTGGGGGAGAATGGATACATGTATACATAAGGCAGTGGATGAGATGGTTGAATGGCATCACCAACTCGATGGACATGAGTTTGAGCAGGCTCCAGGAGTTGGTGATGGACAAGGAAGCCTGGCGTGCTGCAGTCCCTGGGGTCACAAAGAGTCAGACAGGACTGAGCGACTGAACTGAACTGATACATAAGGCTGAGTTCCTTTGCTGTTCACCTAAAACAACCACAACATTGTTAAATGACTATACCCCAATACAAAATAAAAAGTTTAAACTTTGCAAAAAAATATTATTTAAGTTTCAGGTGTACAACATAGCAAGTCACAAATTTAAAGGGTATAGTTCATTCACTGTTAGCATAGAACATTGGCTATATTCCTTGTGCTCTAAAGTATATCTTTGTGGCTTATCTTATGCATGGTAGTTTGTACCTCTTAATCCCTTGCCCCTGTCTTGCCCCTCTCCCTTCCCTCTTCCCACTGTTGGCCACTGATTTGTTCCCTATGTCTTTGAGTCCAGAATTCCCTGGTGATCCACAGGTTAAGACTCCACACTTTCAGTGGAGAGGGCATGGGTTCAATCCATGGTCAAGGAAGTTCTATGTGCTGAGCTGTGCAGTCAAAAAAAGAAAAAAAAAATTCTGTGTCTATGAGTCTGTTCTTTTTAGTTATATTCACTAGTTTGTTTTATTTTTTAGATTTCACTTATAAAAGATACGTATACCAATGGCTGATTCATGGTGATGTTTGACAGAGAACAACAAAACTCTATAAAGCAATTATCCTTCAGTTAAAAAATAAATATTTCTTTTAAAAAAGAGAGATATATAGAAAACAAAGTCACTCTTTTATGAATTGTTCAAGATAGTCCATTCTCTCTGGACTAGAGTGTTGAGGACCATCCAATGAACTTGACCCTGAAGTCAAGTTTTGACCCTAAAAAGCCATATATTCCCACAGAGTCTGCCTGAACAGCCAGTCAATCCAGTTCTCACACTATTTGTCCTGTTGTATTCCTGGAACCTTCTCCAGATTGCCCTTTCAGCAGTAGGAACAGAAGTTGTGGCAAAGTCATTGGTCTGGTTTTGTTGGTAGTTGAGTGTGACCCACAGCCTTGTTCATAATTCCAAGTTAAGCTGTTTGACATTCACGTGATCTTGAAAAATGTGCCATCATGCCCTTGATAGACAAAGAAATTCCATCTCAGATGTTGAGGAAGTGCTTGTGGGAAAAGATAGTGGAGATCAGATCCTGGAGAAAGAGCATTGTGACTAAGGTGCATGGGGAGGGGTGTTCCCATGGGGACAAAGTTAGCAGAAAAGAAGCTCCTTTCTGGTTTGGCTTCCACACTCACGGGAACCAAACTGCTCAGAGCAGAGTAGCAATGGAACAATTAACTTAATGAGCAGTTGTGAGAATTCAACAGCTGAAGCTACAGAAACGGTAAATATGCCCCTCACTCCTCTCACTACAGTTCAACTGTCCCAGAAAGGAGGTGGCTCAGCTGTGCCCTTTCAGAGAATGGATGCCTGATGCCACCTCCTTGCACTTCACTGGAGCTGAGTTGAGGATCCATCACCCAGGAATGAAAGGATCCAAGGAACTAGAGGCTCATTGAAGACATCAGAGTGTGTGCTGTGGGAAACAGGTATGGAGGCAGGCAGAACTCTCAGAGTATTAATTTGGGTGGCACAAATGAGGATAACACAGTTGGTAAGAGTCCATTTACTTAAAACACTCTGCACAGTTCAAGTCCTGAGTCTCTCAAAATCTCTCTTTCACTCAGGTTCCTTCCTCTCTCTTCTGGAACCCAATTCTGAGAATCTCTCTCTTTCCTAATGGAAACTGACCTTGTTTAAGCTCCTGACATCTCTTCATATTTTTTACCCAACCATCCTAGCTGTTTCTCAGGAGCTATGTGCTTCCATTCTCCATCTGATTCTCCTATATTCTTTTATCTACCAAATCTTACTCATTTATTCACTCACTCAAACAAGAAGCATTCTCTGGGATTCTTCCTATGTAGCACTTAATATATGTGTGTGCATGCTCAGTCATGTACAACTCTTTGCAACCCCGTGGACTGTAGCCCACTAGGCTCCTCTGGCCATGGAATTTTCCAGGCAAGAATACTGGAGCAGGTTGCCATTTCTTACTCCAGAGGATCTTCCCAACCCCAGGTACTGAACCCAGGTCTCTTGTGTCTCTTGCATTGGCTGGCAGATTCTTTACCACTGTGCCTTACAAACCCATTCAGCCCATTCAAACGGCTGTGTGATATTAAGTTACTGACTATTTCTCTGCCTTAGTTACCACATTTATAAAATGAGGATAATAATAGTATCCACTTTGTGAGGTTAATATGAAAATTAAATTAAAGGAGATAATGCACAAGAATTTTTTTGTCTCCATCACCCAGTGAATATCTATACATGTTAATGATTATTGTATACCGTTTACATATATTCATTTGTTAAATCAAAACAATAATGATCATGATAAAATGAGCTATGGCATACAAAACTTAGCTTGACAAATACTTGACATACAAATACTTGAAGCATGGAGGTCCTCAAGTCATTTGACTTATTTAGTAAATGTATCACTTTCATTTATTGTGTATTTGCAAGTTTCCAGTCCCTGTTCTAAGAGGCTTACATTTTTGTTAATATGTGAAATGATTGTGATCTATTTTCTGAGAGATTTAACTACACATATGAACACTGCTGGGGTTATTTTTCTCTTGTATCCACTTTTTATGTTGATTTTTATTTTTGAATAATTTTAGAGAAATTTTAAAGAAAGTTACAGAGATAGCACAGAGAGTTCTCATAGTGGTGAAAATGTTTCAAAACTTGATAGAAGCAATGGTTGCAAAACATCTGAATGCCACTGAATGTTACTTTAAGGTGACTATTGGTTTTTACATATTTGTTTTGTATCAACTGCCTTACTAAAATCATTTTCAGTCCAAACAGGTTTTCCTCCTCTCATTAAAAATAAATTTTTTTAAAAAGAGGTTTTCAGTTGCCAATTTATTATCTTCAGTGAATCCATCATCTTCAAACAAAGAATTACTTTTTTGATACTTACATCTCTTGTATCTTTTCTCCTTGTACTGCATTTGGCTAGAGCTTCCTCAGAATTGATAATAGTGATGATAAACTTTCTTTTCTTCTTCAATATTTAAAGGAGAATTCTTTTGTTCCTGCCCTCAGGTCCCACACAGCATTTTTGGAGGTAAATCTTGCTGTTTGCTTAATTCCCTCCTTAATTATTGATCTATTATCCTCCATTCTGAGTCAACTTTGGACACCTACATTTTCCCAGAAATAAATTAATTTCTTAGAGATTTTCTAGTTTTTTATGCCAAGTTTTAAATAACATTTTCTTGCAAAATTGAGCATTTCCTTACATCTATGTTTATTTTTCTCATTGCTGATTTTAGGCATTACTGTTCTCTTTTTTATTTCATTCATTAGACTAATTTTGCCTGTATGTTTGCTTTTGCCAAAGAATTAGCTCTGGATTGTCTCAACTTTAGACCTGTTCTTCTCTTTAATTCCTTAACTCTGCTTATACCTTAATTTTCTGCTTTACCTAGCTTTGTTGTGTGTAACTTGCATTAACAATGCCTTCCAAATCTTTAAATGTTTATTTCTTGAGGATAGAATAAATGTGTGTTCATTTGTAATTTTTGAAAGATGTAATAGAAGAAAATGAGTTGAAAAATCCAGACTCATTTTATCACTCCAAGATGACTCTTGTCCACATTTTGGTATATCTTGTTGATCATTTTTCTTGGATTTGTACAAGGAAACTTATAAAAGATCTGTACACTGATTTAATTCCTCCACTCCAGAAAATACAGATCAATTACCATCTCATAACAGTGTGTGAAGTGCTCTTTCTCTTTCCACTTGATGAAATTTTGCATTCCTAGTCTTTGTTTTTCTCAGTGGCTTCTTAATTACCTCAGTGAAAAGGTATCTTATTTTACTTTCATCCTCATAGGTTAATACTACAAAAAAATTCTCAAACATTTATTATCCTTTTTATACTTTTTAATAAATTTTTAATATCCTACGCCTTTTTCCCAGATAATATATTAATGTTTCTATGATTTATAATTAAGGCTTTATAGGTTGAAGACACTAATTTTATTAGTCAAATAATTATCTTTTGCATTCCAGCTTTCTTCATGGCACATTTCTCATTAATAATTTTTCAATTTGTTGTCCAATTATTGATCTTTTCTTCCCTTATTTCCATCAAAGACTTTTTATTCATAGAGAACATCTACTTTTTAAAGATTACATATGCATGTGTGTATGCTAAGTCACTTCAGGCATGTCCGACTCTATGCGACCCCATGGACTACAACCTGCCAGGCTCCTCTGTCCATGGGATTCTCCAGGTAAGAACACTGGAGTGGGTTGTCATGTCCTTCTCCAGGGGATCTTCCCAACCCAGCGACTGAACTGGTGCCTCTTACATCTCTTGCACTGGCAGTAGGTTCTTTACCACTAGCGCCACCTGGGAAGCTCAAGATTACATATATTCATGTATAAATTGTATTATCTATGTATTCTATTTATTTTCCTCTGATAGCTTATATGGTTCCTATCTACACACTCGACATTTGAAATTTATTAGAGAATATGGAGATAACATTTAACACTGTTTTTTCTAAATTATTAATCAATTGTGAAACACTTATTTGTATCTTGAAAAGGCCCTTTAAAACACATAGAAATAAAAAAATGCAAGTTAACATGATAAAATACACATAGATATATCCTAAATTATGATAAACATCATATTAAATAAAAACCCTAGAATTATTCCCTTGAAATAAAGGAAAAATAATAAGAATTCCAACTCAACATAAATTTGAACAGTGTTGTGGAGTTTTATAGCAATGCAAGAAGACCTAAAGACAAATAGATATTGTAAATTAATACTATTTGGAGAAAGCATATAAATATTAGAAAAAAAATTTTAATTAATAAAAGAGTCTAGAAAATGCCCATGAGTGAAGTCGCTCAGTCGTGTTTGACTCTTTGTGACCCCATGGACTTGTAGCCCACAGGGCTCCTCCATCCATGGGATTTTCCAGGCAAGAATACTGGAGTGGGTTGCCATTTCCTTCTCCAGGAGATCTTCCCGACCCAGGGCTTGAACGTGGGCCTCCCACATTGTAGGAAGACATTTTACAGTCTGAGCCACCAGGGAAGTCAGAAAATGCCCACAACATCTTATAAATACAGAAAAACCTAAGGTTTTCCTAATGTAATAGTGATATCAAGGATACAATGTGAGGGAATATCATTATTAATAACATTAAACCTAAAACACATTAAAATGCCATGTAGAAATCCTGCTATTTGCAACACCTCAGATGAATCTAGAGGACATTATAATAAGTGAAACAAGCCAGACAGAAAAGAACAAATAGTGTGTGATACCACTTACATGAGGCATCTAAAATCATCAGACTCATGGAAGCATACAGTAGAATATTGATTGGAATTATTGGCTGGAAGGGAAAGGAGATAGGGAATTCTTATTCAGCGTATCAAGATTTGTTATGCAAAATGAATAAATTCTAGAGATCTGGTATATAACATGGTGGTGGTGGTGATCTAGTCAATAAGTCGTGTCTGACTTGTAACCCCATCAATTGTAACCCACCAGACTCCTCTGTCCATGGAATTTTCCAGGCAGGAATACTGGAGTGGGTTGCCGTTTCCTTCTCCATGGATATAGCATAGTAAATAGAGTTAATAATACAATATTGTACTCTTTAAAATATGTTAGAGGAATAGATTGTATTCATACCACACAAAAGAATACAAGGACATTTTTGGAGATGATAGGTATGTTTTTATGGGTTTCAAAGGTTGCTCAGTGGTAAAAAATCCACCAGCCAATGCAGGAGACTCAGGTTCCTTCCCTGGGTTGGGAAGATCCCTTTGGGAGGGGATTTCCATTTGCCATTTCCTAATGGCAACCTACTTCAGTATTCCTGCCTGGAAAATTCCATGGACAGAGGAGCCTGGTGGGCTACAGACCCACAGGGTCTCAAAGAGTCAGACACGACTAAGCACGCACCCACTCAAAGCTAAAAATAAAAGATGATTTATGTGAGGATAAACTCAATATTTAGAAACTCTAGGAGTCTATATTTAGAAATTCAATTTTGATTGAATTTATATAGGGATGTTGATAATGTAAATGAAATATAAATATTAGGGTCTTTCCTTTTTTAGCAAAAGGAGCACCCAAGGTCCAGAGGATCTAAGAAACTCTCAATGAGTGAGAAGAGCTGCCTAGAGTTAGGCAATTCCCCATTCCCATAAGCACTGAGCAGAACGCTCAAGAGTAGTCATCAGGGATTCCAGGAAAGGGATGATTGTTTGGGGATGCAGGCAAGCACTAGAGCGGTGCTTCTCAAACCTGTATGTGTCAGAATTTCCATGAGGGCCTGTTGAAGCACCAAGTGCTGGCTTCACACCCAGAGAATCTGATTCAGTAGGTCAGAGATGACTCAGTGGAAAAGAATCCACCTGCCAATGCAGGAGATACAGGAGATGCAGGTTCTATACCTGGGTTGGAAAGATCTCTTGGAGGAAGAAATTGCAACCCACTCCAATATTTTTTTTTTTTTAGAAGTCGTTCAGTCATGTCCGACTCTTTGTGACCCCGTGGACTGTAGCTTACCAGGCTCCTCAATCCACAGAATTCTCCAGGCAAGAATACTGGAGTGGGTTGCCATTTCCTTCTCCAGGAGATCTTCCCAACCCAGGGATCAAACCTGGGTCTCCCACATTGCATGCAGACGCTTTACCGTCTGGGCCACCAGGGACTCCAGTATTCTTGCCTGGGAAATCCCATGGACAGAGGGGTCTGGCAGCTACAATCCATGGGGTTGCCAAGAGTTAGACACACAACTGAGCAATTGAGCACACATGCAGATCAGACAAGACTAAAAAAGGTGTATTTCTAACGTTTCTAGGGGTTGCTGATGTTGCTCAGGAACCACAATTTGAGAAGTGCTGCACTTGAGACAATTTCTAGATGTCAACAGTAACCACAATTTGTCATCAAAGAAAGTCAATCCTTAGCCAAAATGAATGACTTTATGATCTCTCTGAGTTTGGATTAAGGATATTTCTGTCTCTCTGGGGAATATTTATTTGGGGTAAATTTTGTATTCCTTTTTTCCTCCTTGTTGGCTAGCCCCACAGACTCATGGAAAGGGGAAACCAAACAGGAGTCAGAAACTTTCTCCTCCTGGGATTCTCAGAGGACCCAGACCTGCAGCCTCTCCTCTTCCGGCTGTTTCTGTCCATGTACCTGGTCACATTCACTGGGAACCTGGCCATCATCCTAGCCGTCATCTCAGACTCCCACCTCCACACCCCCATGTACTTCTTCCTCTCCAACCTATCCTTTGCAGACATCGGTTTCACCTCCACCACCGTCCCAAAGATGCTGCTGAACCTCCAGACACAGAGCAAAGTTATCACCTATGCAGGCTGCCTCAGCCAGGTATTTTTTTTCATTGTGTTTGGATGTCTGGACAATTTACTCTTGACTGTGATGGCCTATGACCGCTTCGTGGCCATCTGTCACCCCCTGCACTACATGGTCATCATGAACCCCCGGGTCTGTGGGCTGCTGGCTCTGGGGTCCTGGAGCCTCAGCATCACAGCCTCCCTGCTCATGACCTTAACCCTTTTGAAGCTGTCTTTCTGCAGAAGCATGAAGATCCCACACTTTTTCTGTGATTTTCCTGCAGTCCTGAAGCTCGCCTGTTCTGACACCCTCATCAATCACACAGTGGTCTATTTTGTGACTATTATCCTAGCTGTTTTTCCTCTCTCTGGGATCCTCTTTTCTTACTATCAGATTTTCTCCTCAATCCTGAGAATTCCATCAGTCAGGAGCAAATACAAAGCTTTTTCCACCTGTGGGTCTCACTTCTCAGTGGTCTCCTTGTTCTATGGCACAGGCCTAGGGGTCTACCTCAGTTCTGCAGTCACTTCATCCTCTAGGACAAGTCTGGTGGCCTCTGTGATGTACACCACGGTCACCCCCATGCTGAACCCCTTCATCTACAGTCTGAGGAGCAGGGACATGAAGGGGGCCCTTGTGCGGCTCATTAGCAGGGCACCGTCTCTCATTCACAGGGCCTTCAGAGGGCTCTCATAAGTAACTGGGCACAAAACATTGGGGACCAGAAATCCTGGCTTCCTTCACTTAATGTTTTTCTCTTTCCTAATATTCATGTTTTAAAGAAAAACTTTCTTTGGGTCTTCACAGACCTATTTTCCTTCATAATATATCTTTGGTTCCCTTTTTCAATTTGTAACCATATGAATTTTAACTTCATATAAATTGAACCTGATAGTTTCTGTTACATTTAATCATAATTTAAATTTCTTAAAAAATAAACTAAATCTCATGTTTTTAATATATATCCTCACAGTGATGGGATGTAGACCTATTAGGGAAACGTTGCCCTGCAAACTCATTTACAGAGATGTTTCCTGAGGCTGTGTGAATGAAATCAACTGGAAGACGTGCCTTTTTTCTGAATAACTTTCAGTCACATCAAAACTTAGTGATGTATATTCCATTTCTGAAACATGAAGTCCGGAGCTAAACAGTTCAAAGCTGACCTTCAGGTACTCAAGATCCTTGTGCTTTGCTGCTGTGTCTCTAGCATGGGTCTTCCACCCTCATGGTCACAAAGTGGCTTCTGCCCTTGCAGCCACTGCAGCTGCATCCCAGGAAGGTGGAATGGAGAAATATAATATAGAAGATATTCCTTCATCATTTATCATTTTAGTACATTCTGTAGGGCTTCCAACTTTCATATCTGCATCCTTTGCCTAAGGGATTTCTCTAGTCTACCCTGCCCGTGTTCTGAGAATTAATGTCCCAGGAATCACCTCTTAACCAGAGACCAACAGGAGTTGGTGTGTAAATCACTTGCACATTGGGTAAGATAAGTCTGTAGCATATATATTTGTACTGGCTCCCTGTCTTTCCCCAGCAGAAGCCCACCAGTTGATGATAGTGGTAACTGGCTTGATAAATACACCTTTTATGGCTCTTTTCTCTTGTCTGACTCACGGCTCTATTCCTGGGACCACTAAAATCTTTGTCTTAACTAGACTGAGCTACATTTCCTGTACCACATAGTGGCTTTATAGGCAACGCAGCAAAAGATATGCCTACCCAGAACCTGTGAATGTGACCTTTTTAGAAAAAGCTGCTTTGCCACTTTAATTAAGTTAAGGATCTTGAGATGAGATAACTGTAGATTACTTGGGTGTGCCCTAAATCCAATGACAGTTCCTTAGAAGATACAGGAGAGGGACTTTCCTGATGGTCCAATGGTTAAGAATCCATCTTGAAATGCAGAGGATTTGAGTTTGATCCCTGGTTGGTGAACTAAGATTCCACAAGCCATGGAACAACGAAAGCCCATGCTACAACTACTGAGCCAACTTGCCACAGCTAGAGAGACCCTGTGCCGCAACAAAGATCCTGCATGCCGCAACTAAGACCTGATGCAGCCACATAAGTGAATAAAGAAAAATAAAGAAAAAAGTTTTATCCAAAAAAATTAAAAGATACAGAAGACATAAAGAAGAGAAAATCCTATAATATAAAGGCAGAAATTGGAGTGACGTGGCCACAAGGCAAGAAACTCTTGGAGCCACAAGCAGCTGGAAGAAGCAAGGATTGATTCTCTCCTAAAGCAGGGGTTCCCAACACCCAGGCCATGAACCCATACCAGTCTATGGTCTGTTAGGAACTGGGCCATACAGCAGGAGGTGAGCAGCAGGCCAGCAAGTGAAGCGTCACCTGTATTTACAGGTGCTCCCCTTTGCTTGCATTGCCACATGAGTTCCGCCTCCTGCTCAACAAACTCAATAAATATAACGTGCTTGAATCATCCTGGAAACATGCCCCCAAGCCCAGGTCTATGGAAATACTGTCTTCCATGAAACCAGTCCCTGGTGCCAAAAAGGTTGGGGTGCATGCGTGCTAAGTCAATTCAGTCATGTCTGCTTCTTTGAGACCCTATGAACCACAGCCCACCAGGTTCCTCTTTCTATGGGATTCTCCAGGCAAGAATATTGGAGCGGGTTGCCATGCCCTCCTCCAAGGAATCTTCCTGACCCAAGGATTGAACCCACATCTCCTATGTCTCCTGCATTGGCAGGTGGGTTCTTTAACACTGGCGCCACTTGAGAAGCCCAAAAGCTTAGGGATCCCTGCCCTAAAGCCTTCAGGGGGAGTACAGCCCTACTGACATCTTAATTTTGGATTGTCAGGCTTCAGAAATGTAAGAAAACAATTTCTGTTCTTTGCTTCAGTCATGTTCGACTCTTTGCAACCTGAAGGACAATAACCCACCCATCTCCTCTGACCACTGAAATTCTCCAGGAGTGAATAATGGAATGGACTGTCATGCCCTCCTCCACCACAGGATCTTCCCGACACAGGAATCAAACCTGAGTCTCCTGCATTGCAGGCAGATTGTTCACCGCTGAGCTGCTGGGGAAGCCCTATAAGGCACCCACATTGTGGTAATGTGTAATAGCAGCCATAGGGAACTAATACAGACTCTAAGGAAGATTCTTAGTGTATTTGGAGGGTTACAGGAATCAGCTGCCATTTGTGGACACACACACACACACACACACACACACTGCTGAAGGCCTGCTGATTTGCCCACTGGCATGAAGCTGCAGAGGCCATTCAGGGGGGGCTAGTGGTAAAGAATAAGATTGCACCACACTTCTCCCCAGCACGGTGTCAAAGGAGCTTGCTGTCAGGAAGCATTTAACAGGAGGCTTCCCATGTGCTGTTATGGATCTGTCAGGAACCCTCTGGCCCTTATTAATTCCTGAGTATTCAGGAATTAAGAGGAGAGGCACACCTTTTCCTGGGACTGAGGAATCCAGGCATTTCCTTTGTTAGTTTCTCATTATGGTGATAAGTACCCTCTTCTCTCTTTAATGGGGATCGCCTTGTGTTTTGTAAGTCTGGAATTTTAATCTTTGTCTTTGCTGAGAATAACTACCTTGTAAGACAGTATATACGCCCATGCCATGTTGATTAAAACACCTTTGCTCCATCAGAGCTTTGGTTCCCATGTCTTTCTTTCTTTCTTTCTTTCTCTTCCTCTCTTTCTCTTTATCTCTCTATTTCTGGCTGATTCCCTGGAGCGCAAAGGCCGGCTGTGTAACCCAGGGAATATTAGCCTCTTTCCTTCTTTCACTTTCTCATCGTTGACTCTGGACCACCAGGTTCCGGTCCAGTAAAGGACCAACAAGTGGAGCCTGAATGGGGACTCTGGCACATGTGGTAAGACTCGGACGGAGTGCCCCCCAGGGCCTATTGAGGCCAGTAAGTACTAAGACATGGGTCCATCGGCGGGAAAGCCCCCTCACTTTTCTACTTTACTTTACCAGTTATTTAAAGTTCAGGGAATTTCAGTTTCACGCCAGCGAATAGAGGCTTGCCTTCAGACGGTGGTTGAATGTAACCCTTGGTTCCCTGATGAAGGTAGTTTTGATTTAGAAATTTGGCATCGGGTCAAAGAGAATGTTGAACGAGCCGTCAGACAGGGAAAAAAATATTCCGATAGATTTCTGGCCCCTATGAGCTCTCATTGAAGCTGCTATTTCAAGGTAATTCTAGCCCTCCTGATATTCGGCAACAGGCAGAACACTTATTACATGGATATGAATTAGACGATGATACCTTACAAAAGGCCCAATTAGAACAACATAAGATATTTCAGAATTTTCCTACTAACCCTGCTCCGGTTGCTCCAAGGGCTCCTCCCTTGCCAGCAGGCACAAATCCCAAAGCCTCTCCCTTGATAGAACCTAATGATTTTGGCAACAACTTCCTTAAGACACCTTTTAACATTAAAACAGACAACACCTTTCTGAATAACAATAATCTACCCCCTTCGTGACAGAGGCTCTCTGAATTTCTGGCTTTGCAATCACAAGTCTCTGAAGCCAATGGTTTTTCTGCCTTTCCAGTTTTAAGAAATGCTGACACTCAAGGGCAAATAACACCTCAATATGAAGGTATTAACTTTTTTCACATGCAACAAATGAAAAAGACTGTAACTATGTATGGCCTACATTCGCCTTTTACTAGAGAGATTCTAAATGCTATGGCGTCTTCTATTGGAACCTTTATTCCCTATGATTGGCGAATTTTAATAAAGGCTCTCCTTAAACCAGGAGAGTATCTTCAGTGGACAATGTGGTTTCAAGATATAGCCAGAGATCATGCTAACAGAAATGCTCAAGTTGGCGCTCCCCAAAACCAAATTACTTTTGAAATGTTAACTGGCACTGGACAATTTGACACCATAGAAGCTCAAATACGATGCCCTCCTTTGTTGCATGATAATTAAAAACAGTGGCCCTTGAAGCTTAGGATAGAATTACTCCTCAAGGGGAGCCTACAGGTAGCTACACTAAAATATTGCAGGGACCTAATGAAACATATGCTGATTTCTTAGCTAGATTAGAAACTGCTATTTCCCATACAGTAAACAGTAATTGGAGAAGAAGGCAACTAGAGAAATTACTTGCTTATGAAAATGCAAATCAGGAATGTCAAAGTGCTATAGCCCCAATTCATGATACAGGGACTATTTTTGATTATTTGAAGGCTTGTCACAATATAGGATCAGAAACTCAAAAGAGGCAAATGCTAGCTAAAGCAATGGTTGCTGCCTTAAGAAAAGGAAAATGAAGGATGCTTTACATGTGGAGATAAGTACCATTTAAAAAGGTACTGCCCTAAGAAAGCTAATTAAAAAAAAAAAAAAATCTGCCCTCGCTGCCATAGAGGAATGCATTGGGCCAAAGAGTGTAAATCTAAATTTAATATTGAAGGGAAACCTATTCCGGGAAACTCCAAGCAGGAGACCGCCCAGGTCCCCTTCAACAAAAACCAGGGGCAAATTCCACCTTTTCCCTCAAACCCTCAACATCTGGCAGTGCTGCCGTGGATATACCAGCCCTAAATGACTTTCTCCTTTACCCTCAAGCAGTCCCCTCTAGAATACCTACTGGACTTTTTGGGCCCCTGCCCCCACAAACCTTCGGTCTTTCACTTGGCCAATCTAGTTTGACTTAACAGGCAGGAAGGCCAGGGGTCTCCAAATGGAGAAAATAGGCTGCAAGTGTCAGACATTTTTATTTCTCTTAAGCAGCAGGAGGAAACAAACTAATAATATTTCTTTTTTCTTTTTTCCTTCTCTATACAAATTTAAAAGGAAGTTTCTCTTAAAATACTGTGTTGCTGTCATTATAGACACCTGGTTTCACTTGAAGTTCTCAAACCCTGAGTTAACCAGTGCATTTTTCTTATAGAAATGTTTGTCTTAAGCTATGTTAATGTGCTACTCATGCAAATGTTCTCTTAAACTATGTTAATGAAACTGTATTTCCTTGGAAACCTGCCTTTCTTCAAGATTCATGTCAATCATTTTGTGGCCTGGGACAACTCACCTGGTGCCAAGGTTATCTCAAAATGCATGTTGTGGGTGAGGGTCCTGGTGCTATTCTCTTCAGTTTTGAGACATTTCCTTTCTCTAATTAAGCAGACTGCTAGTAGTTTTATGACACCTGGCTAAAGACTAGCAGGGGGGCACTCTTTCTACCCGCTTCTGATGCCTATGTCAGAGGCTTTCTCTATCTCCTTTATACTTTAATAAAACTTTATTACATATAAATCGCAATTTGAGAACACATTACAAACTTCTACCGATTTCCAATTAGCTTTTCTAAAATATTTTAGAGAAATTTCATTTCATTATCCTTCTGGAAAGCTGTGGAATTTCTTCAAAAACACTGATTTATTATTTCTCGCATTTCCTTTATATAGATGGGACTAAAAACACGAAAGCTTCATTCAGGTTCTTTAAAAAATATAAACTCTTTTATACTAAATTCCATTCTGCTCAACAAAATAAATTATATGCTTTTATTCAAGTTATTTGCCTACATCCTTACCGCATTAATATAGTCTCTGATTCTAAATATTCAGTTTTTGTATTAAGAAATATAGAAACCTCCACCATAAACTCCTAGTTCTATTAAAACAGACAATGGCCCTGCTTATATTTCTAGACACTTTAAACAATTTTTACCATCTTTTTCTATTAAACACATTACAGGTATTCTTTATAATCCACAGGCACAAGGCACAGTCGAACAAACACATCACGCACTAAAGTTACAAATAGAAAAAAATTAAAGAAGGGGGAATACACAGGTACACTACTGTCTTCCTTATCTAAAGCAGACTTTACTAGAGTCCAACGTAAGATATTTTCTAAACCTATAACTATTATTAATACAGCTTTATTTGTTTTAAATTTTTTAAACCTACCACAGGGAAATATTTTAACAAGAGCAGAAAGACATTTCGAGGAATTGAAGGACACTTCTCTTCCTCTGCCCATTTGGTACCAAGACAGGTTCAATAATCAATAGAAATCTGGGAAATTAATCTTACGGGGAAAGGGATATGCTTGTATTTCCCCAGATGGAGCCAACAAATTTTTTCCTCGGAAAATTCGGCCCAAGGGAGGCCCCGACATTCAAAATGGAGATGAAACAGCAAGAACCCCAGGAGAAAAGAAATTCCAATATGGGTCATGGCGGCTCTAAAGATCTCCAGAAAGCACCGCCCTCGGCAATATCAACCCTATGATCTCCCCACTTGGGGTCATATAAATAAATATGAAATAAATAAAAACCCTCACTAATCAAGTTAAAAATCTGATTTCTCAACAGGGAATGCCTCAGAGTCCTGAAAACCTTCTTATCGCTAAGCTCTGTTGGCCTGCGCGACCCCGACTCGGGCCGGATTAACTAACTTACTTACCCAACCTCCCTTTATTACAGGTCACAAAATGGACGGAGAAAAGACCGATTGTATCAACCAATGACTCCACCCATATGCCCCCTCCCTGGAACCCTCACACCCTGGGGAGGAGGGAAAACTAATTAACATTTCTTTAGGTTGTGAAGTCCTTCCTTTATGTATGGGCCCAGCAGAATTGTGCATAAACATCAACCGACAAACTTGGGCTTTCGTCCTGCCTCCAAAAGAAGACTTTCAGACATTGCTGCCCTTTTTCTGTCTGAACCATGTTTATACTACTGAAACTTTAGGGAAAGAGTTAGGGAAAGAACAAAAAACATTATATATTATGCTGCTTAAGTGGCTTAAAAGGTTACTAACACTACGTTGAAACATTACCATGACAAAGGACTCCTTGGCTGGCTTGACAGTGGAATGACCCCCCTCTCCTCCTCCTCGAATCATCCTCCATAAACAAATTGGGCCTGAACTATAGACATGTAAAACATATGGAAACTTGCTGCCAGCACCAAAGAACTTGGGACTCGGACCGGACATTTCACAGGGACCAGTCGTGGTCATAGTAACTATTTCTTTTGCTATAATCAGTCATATTTTATACAGGCCTGTGTCCCACCTACAATTTAATCTGTAAATTGTATTAGTTGCCAATTTTGTGTTACTCCTGTTCATTTCAATCATAGTACCTACAACTGGGAACAAAATCAAATTTCATTTACATGATAATGCCTCTCTGAATGTACAATTACTGCAAAAGAAAATCTTTGAAACTTTTTCTAAACATCTGTCCTCTTCCACTAATTTGGAAACCTTAGCTGAACAAATTATCCGGGCTAGACCCACGAGGATGGTTTCAAAGTATTACCCACAGCATCGAATCTGGAACTGTAACTTTGGTGATTGTCTTGATAATCGTATTTGTTGTTTATCGTCGCCTTTCTATAAGGTTGGTTAATACTAACCAAACTCATTTGGTCAGGACCTTTTTTACAAATGTAATAAGATAGGGGGAATTGTCAGGAAGCATTTAACAGGAGGCTTCCCATGTGCTGTTACGGATCTGTCAGGAAATCTTTGGCCCTTATTAATTCCTGAATATTCAGGAATTAAGAGGAGAGGCAGCCTTTCCCGGTGCTGAGGAATCCAGGCATTTCCTTTGTTAGTTTCTCATTATGGTGATAAGTACCCTCTTCTCTCTTTAATGGGGATCGCCTTGTGTTTTGTAAGTCTGGAATTTTAATCTTTATCTTTGCTGAGAATAACTACCTTGTAAGACAGTATATATGCCCACGCCATGTTGATTAAAACACCTTTGCTCCATCAGAGCTTTGGTCCCCGTGTCTTTCTTTCTTTCTTTCTTTCTCTTCCTCTTTCTCTTTATCTCTCTATTTCTGGCTGATTCCCTGGAAAGCAAAAGCCAGCTGGGTAACCCAGGGAATATTAGCCTCTTTCCTTCCTTCACTCTCTCATCGTCGACTCTGGACCACCAGGTTCTGGTCCATTAAAGGACCAACAGCTTGCCAAAACAGAAGACCTTAATAAAATCCAGAGCTTCAAAAAGGAACCTCCCAGGAGGCATTGCTGGTAAAGAACCCGCTGCCAGTGCAGAAGAAATAAAAGACAAGGGTTTGATTCCTGGGTCAGGAAGATCCCCTGGAGAAGGAAATGGAAACCCACTCCAATATTCTTGCCTGGGAAATCCCAGGGACTGAGGAGCCTGGCAGGCTACAGTCCATGGGGTCACAAAGAATCAGACATGACTGAAGCGACTTAGCACACGTGCACATGAACCTGCAGATGGATCTACAACTGTTCTACATTCCCAGAGAACCTCTTTGAGTCTCTCTGCCTCTTGGGCCAAGTGTGTCCGTTTATCTCCATGACAAAGGGCTCTGGGTTCTGCAGGATCCCTCATCACTGAGGTCAGAAGCAACACAAGTGGACATAGCCTTTATTGCATCCTCATAAGTATCCATCTCTTGCTTGCAGCTTCCAGACTGCCTTTGATCACACCTCACGTTACAGTCCATCTTCTCTTCTCAGGATAAACCCAGAAAGCAGGTCACATATTTTACAACAGAAAACTTCTGTGGTCAGAGATAAATTTGTCTCATTCTTGCTGGTATGAATGATTGAAAGAATGAAAAGATTTTCTAACCCAATCCACAATTCCCCCAAAAAAATCATCTGTATTTCCAATGTAGGGGAGGGATAGTTAGGGAGTTTGGGATGAACATGTACACACTGCTATATCTAAAATGGATAGCCAACAAGGTCATACTGTATAGCACAGGGAACTCTGCTCAATGTTATGTGGCAGCCTGGATGGGAGGGGAATTTGGGGGAGAGTGGATACATGTGTATGTACGGCTGAGTCCCTTTGCTATCCACCTGAATCTATCACATTGTTAATCAGCTATGATGACTATGGCTATGGGTGCTCACTCTTGTCTAACTCTTTGCAACCCCATAGACTGTAGCCCGCTAGGCCCTTCTGTCCATGGAATTTTCCAGGCAAGAATACTGGAGCAGGTTGCCATTTCCTTCTCCAGGGGATCTTCTCAACCCAGGGATTGAACCCAGATCTCCTGCATTGCAGATTCTTTACCATCCGAGCCACAAGGGAAACCCACATCAACTATGCGCTAAGTTGCTTCAGTCGTCTCAGACTGCTTGCAACACTACAGACTATAGCCCACCAGGCTCCTCTGTCCCTGGGATCCTCCAGTCAAGAATGTTGGTGTGGTTGCCATTTCTAGGAGATCTTCCCAACCCAGGGATCAAACCCGCATCTCCTGCATTGGCAGGCAAATTCTTTACCACTGAGAAACCTGGGAAGCCCCGTAATCATACTCAAATACAAAATAGAAAATTTTTTAAAGATCTATACTTCCTTCTACCCATGGGATAAAATCAAATCCAAACCACAGCCCCCCCCCCCCAAAATGATCTATCTTTCCCTAGTTTCTTTATTCTTTAAAATGCAGGCTTATAGAGAAAATAGAGCTGGAAGGGGTTCCAAGGATTGGAGGCGATGGAGGCATGGATCCCTTGACAGTATGTCACACTTTGTGTGATGACCTGAGTTGTGTCCTCTACAATATTCATATGCTGAAGTCCTAAACCCCTATACCTGGGAATGTGGCTGAGTTTCAAGATGGGGTCTACAGGCCATAGTAATAAGCTTCCCAGGTGGCACTAGTGGTAAAGAACCTACCTACTAATGTGGGAAATATAAGAGATGGGGATTCAGTCCCTGGGCCGGGAAGATCCCCAGGAGGAGGGCATGGCAACTCACTCCAGTATTCTTGCCTGGAGAATCCCATGGAGAGAGCCGCCTCTGGGGCTATGGTCCACAGTGTCCCTAAGACTCAGACACGACTGAAGCAACTGAGAATGCATGCAAGTTAAAATGAGTTCATTCAGGTGGGCCCTACTCTAATTTGACTGGTTTCCTTAAGAAGAAGAGATTAAGACTCAGACACACACAGAGGGAAGACCATCTACAAGGAGAAGACAACCACCTACAAGCCAAGGAGAGAGGCCTCAAAAGAAGCTAACATTGCTGGCATCTTCATCCATGACTTCGTTGTTTTTTGTTGTTGTTTTTTAACACAGTGAAAACTTTTATATTTGGAATGATCCAGCTGGACTCAGTTTAGGTGACCCCAATTTTGTTGGCAACATCCAAAGCATCCTAGTCAGGGGCCAGTGGAACATATACCCTCTTCGCTCCATCAGGCCTGATCAGGGTATTGACCTCAGCCACATCAATGCCATAGAGCTTCTTCACAGCCTGTTTAATTTAGTGCTTGTTGGCCTTGACATCCACAGTGAATACCAATTATTCTCTTCATGGCTGACTCGGTGGTGAGCAGGAACTTGATGATGGCATAGTGGTCAAGTTTGTTTCTCCTCGGGGTGCTCTTCAGAGGATATTTGGGCTGCCTCCTGAGCAGCAGTATTTTTGGCTGCCAAAAGGTGGGTAACCTCCAGATCTTCTCTTTTTTGTGACTGTGGACACCTTTCAACACTGCTTTCTTGGCCTTAAAAGCCTTTGCTTTGGCTTTGACTTTCGGAGGGGCAGGGGCTTCCTTCTTCACCTTTGGTGCCATCTTCATGAAAAGGCGTGACTTCATTTTGTAAATGTTTATTTATTTGGCTGCCCCGGGTCTTAGTTGTGGCACGCAGGATCTTTGATCTTCATTGAAGCATGAGAACTCTCAGTTACAGAATGTGGGCTCTAGTTCCCTGACCAGGGATAGAACCCAGGACCCCCTGCATTGCGAGCGCAGAGTCTTAGCCACTGGACCACCAGGGAACTCCTCAATCTAGGACTTCTAACCTCCAAAATGATGAGAAAAAAATATTCTATTGTTTAAGACACTCAATCTGTGGTACTTTGTCACAGCAGCCCTAAAGAGCTAGCATACACAGCTTCCACAGGAGCCCTCTGGGGACGCAGAACACTGACCATGGGATGGATGGAGATAAAAGCTGAAATTCTAGTTTAACACTGGCATCTCACGCAAAGTTCCCCAAGGTCCATTGTAGAGTTGAATATTTTATAAGTGGATGAGCTTCTTGTCTTCTCACGGAATATTTCTAAACTCTTACCATAATTGTCTCTAATTGTTGTTGTTCAGTCACTAAGTCATGTCTGGCTCTTTGTGGCCCCACAAACTACAGCACACCAGGCTTCCCTGTCCATCACCAACTCCCAGAGTTCGCTCAAACTCATGTCCATTGAGTCAATGATGCCATCCAACTCTCATCCTCTGTCGCTCCCTTCTCCTCTTGCCCTCAATCTTTCCCAGCAGCACAGTCTTTTCCAATGAATTGACTCTTCACGTCAGGTGGCCAAAGTAGTGGAGCTTCAGCTTCAGTATCAATCCTTCCAATGATTATTCAGGGTTGATTTCCTTTAGGATTGACTGATTTGATTTCCTTGCTGTCCAAGGGACTCTCAAGAGTCTTCTCCAACATCACAATTTGAAGGCATCAATTCTTTGGCCCTCAGCTTCCTTATGGTCCAACTCTCACACCTGTACATGACCACTGGAAAAACCATAGCTTTGATTACACAGACCTTTGTTGGCAAAGTGATGTCTCTGCTTTATTAATATGCTGTCTAGGTTTGTTGTAGCTTTTCTTCCAAGGAGCAAGCATCTTTTAATTTCATGGCTGCAGTCACCATTCACAGTGATTTTGGTTCCATGGTGAGATAGATTAAATAGATTAAAGATTTCTGAAGCGCTTCTCCCAAGTTCTCTCAGTTGCTTATGCTCAAGAGTTCTCTTAAAACCTTTAAGAAATGGAGGATGGAGCATCCCCAAACCTACCCATGTTTGAATTTCCCACCCTATCCTCCCCCTGCCTTTGGGAGAGGTAAGTGCTCAAGTGAAGCTTAATTTGATTTAGAAAAGATTAATATTATATTTCTTAGACAAAAGGACCATGGAGTTGAGTTATATTTATAGCAGCTATAATCATGTTACCTTCTGTTTTTCCTTGTTCTCCCCACACCTTTAGTAAGGTCTCATGTAATTTCCCACCTGGCTCATTAGCCTGCAAGAAAATAATGGTTAAACTCCAACATCCATCCTCACATATAAGGAGCCCCCTGGGGCCAGCCTGGGAATGTCCAGGACAATTAGTCCCAGGCGTCAAGTGTCGGGGTTACAAGTCCCCATTACTCATCTCCATGGGACCCGTTTCCCCAGTTCACAACAATGGGGTGTATGAAGAAAGAGGTTTAACTCAGAGGATAAGGGGTGCTCAAAGCCCAAAGAAAGGACTGGCCCTGGACTGCTTCCTGAAACATGACCTCTGAACCCCTGGAATATCCTGCCTGATAGAAGTGTCTTTGTTTACCTGGGGCCTTAATCCATGCCAGGTAGTCTGGTTGATGGTGAATGCCCATTTTTGTTCACCTGGGACCCAGGGCAACGCTGTGTGTGCTGAATGGCTCATTCGTGTCTGCTGTGGACCACCAATCCATGGGATTTTCCAAGCAAGAATGCTGGAGTGGGTTGCCATTTTCTGCTCCATAGGATCTTTCTGACCCAGGGATCAAACCTGCGCCTCCTGTGTCCCCTGCATTGCAGGCAGATTCTTTACCCACTGAGCCACCGGGGAAGCCAGGCTTTGTTCACCTGGGACCCAGGGCAATGCTATATTAGTCTGACCTCTGGAGGGACTCAGGCTTCCCTGGTGCCTCAGATGGTAAAGAATCCACCTGCTACTGCAGGAAGCCTACAATCTCTGGGTCAGGAAGATGCCCTGGAGAAGGGAATGGCTACCTACTCTAGTATTCTTACCTGGGAAATCCCATGGACAGAGGAGCCTGGCGGGCTGCAGTTCATGGGGTCGCAAAGAGTCAAACATGACTGAGCGACTAACACTGGAGGGACTCAAGAATGAGCTGTGAAGGCCAACAGGGACCCCATGCCTACGTGACACACCTGGATAAAAACTCTGGACACCAAGGTTCAGGTGGGCTTCCATGGTTGGCGGTATTTCATACATGTTGTCACACCTCATTGCTGAAATAATGAAGGGCTAGTCATGCAATTCCCCTGGGACAGGACAAGTGGAAGCTCACACCTGCCCTCTCCTGGACCCTGTCCCCTGCATCTTTTGCCTTTGCTGATTTCAGTGTCTCTTTTCAGTGCAGTAAACCATAAATGAGAGTATCCCAGCTTTTTCAAGTTCTATGAGTCCTTCTGGTATATCATCAAATCTGAAGGTGGTCATGGGGACTCCCCACACAGAGGCCATGGATATTGTTTTAAAGCTAGACAGTGTATTAAAAAGCAGAGACACCAGTTTGTCAACAAAAGTCCATATAGTCAAAGCTATCATTTTTCCAGTAGTCATGTACGGATGTGAGAGTTGAACCATGAAGAAGGCTGAGCACCAAAAAGTTTATGTTTTGGAACTGTGGTTCTGGAGAAGAATCTTGAGAGTCCCTTGGACAAGAAGGAGCTCAAACCAGTCAATCCTAAAGGAAATCAACACTGAATATACACTTGAACAACTGATGCTGAAGCTCCAATATTTTGGCCACCTGATGCAAAGGGCAGACTCATTGGAAAAGACCCTGATGCTGGGAAAGATTGAAGGAAAAAGCAAGAGCAGGCAGCAGAGGTTGAGATGGTTAGATAGCATCACCAATCCAATGGACATGAATTTGAGCAAACTTTGGGAGACAGTGGAAGACAGAGGAGCCTGGTTGTGCTTCAGTCTACAGAGTCGCAGAGTTGGACACAACTAAGCAACTGAACAACAACAACACTGAGGAACAGTAGTTGACCTTCTTGAGTTCCACCACTCTTTGAGAAAATGAGGAACATGAGCTGACCTGTCATCTTGTTGAACCTGAAGCTTCTCTTACCCCTAATCCCAGGGCAAAGACCTCCTCCTCTGCCTTGCTCATGGCCTCCCCCACAAATTTTCAGTATATGCCCAGAGAGAAACAGACACCTTAGACATCTTTCATTCCTGCTCCTTTATCTCAGTTTCCCCCCAAACACTCTGGAAAGAACATGTGTGTTCAGTGCACAGTCACTCTGGCAGTGGTTCTTCCCCAGGAACCCCCTCCCAGACTCCCTTCCTTCCTCTCTGGGTGGCAGAGCAGGGGGCTCTCACATGGCACTCTCATTTCCTCCCCGCCCCCTGGACGCCCCTTTCTCATGGGCCATGAGCGACTTGTAGGGCTTCCCCAGGCTGGGGAGGGTGAGTTCAGCTTCCTGCAGCTCCAGCTCCCGCTGAGACAGATGTTCAATGACGGCTGCTCCGATAGAGTCCCCCAGCACATTGGTCATTGTGCGAAGTCGGTCACTGCAGAGGGGAGGGGAGAGAGAAGCCGCCATTAATCAAGGCTTGAGGCACTCCACACAGACGGTGCAGCAGCTGGGGGCTCCTCATGCCCTGGAGTCAGGGCTCACACTCCAGTCCAACACAGGTTGGACCAAGCTCTGATGTGCTCATATTAGTTCTCAGCAGTGCAATTCTTTTTTAACGTAAATGTATGATATAGCAAATTAGGGGTATGGACATATATATGGAATCTAGAAAAGTGGTACTGATGAACTTATTTGCAGGGCAGGAATAGAAACACAGATGCAGAGAATGGACACGTGGACACAGCGGGGGAAAGAGGGTGGGATGAGTTGAGACAGTAGCACCGACATATATACACAACTTTGTGTAAAATAGATAGCTAGTGGGAACCAAAAACAGAGACAGTACTTTGCCAACAAAGGTCCATCTAGTCAAAGCTATGGTTTTTCCAGTAGTCATGTATGGATGTGAGAGTTGGGCTATACAGAAAGCTGAGCGCCAAAGAATTGATGTTTTTAAACTGTGGTGTTGGACTCTTGAGAGTCCCTTAGACTGCAAGGAGATCCAACCAGTCCATCCTAAAGAAAATCAGTCCTGAATATTCACTGGAAGGACTGATGTTGAAGCTGAAATTCCAATACTTTGGCCACCTGATGTGAAGAACTGATTCATTTGAAAAGACCCTGATGCTGGGAAAGATTGAAGGTGGGAAGAGAAGGGGATGACAAAGGATGAGACGGTTGGATGGCAACACTGACTCGATGGACATGAGTTTGAGTAAACTCCAGGAGTTGGTGATGGACAGGGAGGCCTGGCGTGCTGCAGTCCATGGGGTGGCAAAGAGTCAGACATGACTAAGTGACTGAACTGAACTGAACTGGGAACCTGCCGTGTAGCACAGGGCAGTGCTCTGTGATAACCTAGAGGGGCAGGAGGGAGGGGAAAGGAGGGAGGGGGAAGGAGGGAGGGGAAAGGAGGGAGGAAAAGGAGGGAGGGGGAAGGAGGGAGGGGAAAGGAGGGAGGGAAAGGAGGGAGGGGAAAGGAGGGAGGGGGAAGGAGGGAGGGGGAAGGAGGGAGGGGGAAGGAGGGAGGGGGAAGGAGGGAGGGGAAAGGAGGGAGGGGCAGGAGGGAGGGGCAAGGAGGGAAAGGATATATGTACACCTGCAGCCGATTCATGTTGCTGGACAGCAGAAACATTGTAAAGCAATTAAACTCCAATTTTTTAAGTAAATTAATTCATTTTAAAAAAGAAAATTAGGGGTTATGAGCTGAACAGCATACAGAATGAGGAAGGTAACCACTGTGAGTAAATAAGACCCTGCTGGAAACTGTCTAAATGGGAGTGAGATCCAGGCAAGAGCACCAAGGTGGAGGTAAAAGTCCAGATTTTTATATGTAAACCTCCTATTATTAAAAGTTGAGGAAATTCCCTGGCATTCCAGTTGTTAGAACTCAGATTTCACTTCCAGGGCTTGGGTTCAATCCCCAGTCAAGGAACTAAGATTCAACAAGCTCGGCAGCACAGCCAAAAATAATTAATTAAAAAATAAAAGTTGAGGGGGGCTCCGCCAGTGGCACTAGTGGTAAAGAATCTGCCTGCCAGTGTAGGAGACATAAGAGATAGGGAGGGGTTCAATCCTTAGATCAGGAAGAACTCCTGGAGGAGGGCATGGTAAGCCACTCCAGTATTCTTGCCTGAAGAGTCCCATGGACAGAGGAGCCTGGAGGGCTACCGTCCATGGGGTCACAAAGAGTCGGACGCAACTGAGGGGACATGAACACACACACAAAAGTTGAGGGACTTCTCTGGTGGTCCAGTGGCTAAGACTCTTCACTTCCAAAGCAGGGGGCCCAGGTTCAATTCCTGGTCAGGGAACTAGATCCCACATGCCAAAACTAAGAGTTCAAATACCATAACAAAGCTAGAAGACCCGCATGCCCCAGCTAAGACTTGGCACAGTCAAATAAATAAATAAAATTTTTAAAATAAAAGTTGAGAATTTTTTTTTAAAATTTGCAAGTCAGCTCTGCCCCATGGATCACCTTCTTTTTGTGATTTCTACACAAGGCAGGTACCATGGGGCTTTTCTGGAAGATGGGTAAAGCCCCTCGTGGCTTACTTCCCTACTTCCAACTATTAACTCTATGGAATTTGGGGTCCATACTGCTCGGGATGTTCTCCAAGGCCCTCTTTTGATTCTAAAATTCTAAAGTTCTGTCCTTGCTGGAATAAGAGCCCAATCATTGGGAGTCCTACAGGGAAAGCAGGGGATTTGAGGAGAGAGAGTAGAAGAGTCTGAAGAACACTCACAGGAACCAGTCCACAGCGATGATGAGTGTGATGTCTTCAGTGGGCAGGCCGACCGAGGTGAGCACAATCACCATGGTGACCAGACCTGCCTGGGGGATGCCAGCAGCCCCAACGCTGGCTGCAGTAGCTGTGATACTGCAGGGGGAGAGAGGACACAGGGATGCAGGCAGGGGGAAGGGAGAAATGAGGGAGAGTTAGGAGAGACACAAAAGAAGGGAAGGCGTCAGATCCCCAAAATGAAGAGCAAATCCAAAGCGACTTTTATAGAAAGCCAGTGCAGACATACACCCTCGTCTTTTATTGGGATCTGGCTGGAGTTTCATCCAATGATGGACGTTTTAGACAGTTCATATTGCAGATGCAAGAGCAGGTGGGTTTTTTTTTTTAAGCTGAGTTGTTTTTGTTGTTGTTGTTGTTGTTGTTTAGTTGCTCAGTTGTGTCTGACTCTTTGCAACCCCATGGACCGCTGCCCACCAGGCTCCTCTCTCCATGGTATTTCCCAGGCAAGAATACTGGAGTGAGTTGCCATTTCCTTCTCCAGGGGATCTTCCCAACCCAGGAATCAAACCCCCATCTCCTGCACTGGCAGGCAGATTCTTCACCACGGAGCCACCAGATACGCTGAGAGTTACGTTTTATTCCAGGACCTTACCGAGCCAGAGTGACAGCCACTCTGGTACCTCTGAGGAAAGGGTCTGAAGAGGTTAAGGACGAAGGAGTTTTTGTTGAAAAAAAAAAAAAGAGAAAAAAATAAAAACTTGTCAGGAAACCTCTAACAGATTACTGCTAAACACAAAAATAAAAATTAAAAAAAACAGGAAGGGTAGCCCTGATATATATACACTACCCTGTGTGACACAGATAGCTAGTGGGAAGCTGCCGTGTACCACAAGGAGCTCTGCTCAGTGCCTCTGTGGAGACATAGAGGGCTGGGGTGGGGGGAGGGAGAGTGGGAGGGGGGCTCCAATGGAGGGGATCTGCATTTACTTATAGCTGGTCCACACTGTCATACAGCAGAAACCAACACAGCATTGTAAAGCAATTATCATTCCAATAAAAATTAAAAAGCAATTTTAAAAATCATCCTCCAATTAAGATTTAAATTAAAAACACCAGACATCTCAAGCCAGTGATTTGAGTGCTTTTCTATGTATGGGACAATACAAGAGTCTGGCCCATTGATATCATTTCCAGATGGGCATCTGAACTATTCAGGGCCAGTAGTCTGCTTTGCTCCATCCTGAATTGCCCCCAAGGGGCACCTTTGGGGGCAGCTGCAGAGGCCAATAGCTGATGGCAGGGTGACAACCTTTGTTTACTGAAAAGACCAGCGACATTTTTTGTCCACAGATGCAAAGGAAAGCAAGCAGTCAGCATGGCATGAGTGTTTAGGGATGTCACACCCATGCCACCCTGCTTCCCTCGTGGTTCAGTGGCAAAGAAGTCACCTGCAAGGCAGGATACATGGGTTCGATCCCTGGGTCGGGAAGATCCCCTGGAGGAGGAAGTGGCAACCCACTCCAGTATTCTTGCCTGGAGAATCCTATGGACAGAGCAGCCTGGTGGGCTATAGGCCGGGGGTGTCGCAAAGAGTCAAACACAACTGAGCAACTAACCAACAACAAACCCATGCCACCCCGTGCCTCACCCAGAGAGAGCAATGTGAGAGGTGATCCCAACACTCTCTGCAGTTTCCTCAACGTTTCTTTCTTTGCTCCTTTAGTCTCCCTAGGTGTAAAAGCAAGGATTTAACCAGCCGCCTCTGGGGGCTGGAAGAGGGCAGAAGAATCAACTGGGGCAGCAGCCATGAAGCAGAAGCTTGAGTCCCCCACACACCCATGTGCTAGAAGTAGGTGGGTCAGTAGAGAGAGGTCCTAATGCCAGGAAGGACACTCTGGAAGGTGGGCTACGTTTAGAGTCAAAAGAAGAAACCATCTATGGCACTGAGTGAGTGAAAAAACATATACACTTACATTATATGGCTTAGGAAAACTAAAATGTATGACACCTAGAAAATGAAAGAGATGGTGGTCCACCACCAAGTAGAGGGTCAGACTGAATCAAGAGTAGGCTAACGAACTGAGAGAGTAGCATCAATATATACACACCACCAGGTGTTAATAAGACAGCTAGTGGGAAGCTGCTGGGTCTCCCAGGTGGTGCTAGTGGTAAGAACCCACCTGCCAATGCAGTAGATGTAAGAGATATAGACTCGATCCCTGGGAAGATCACGCGGAGGGCATGGCAACCCACTCCCGTATTCTTGCCTGGAGAATCCCATGGAGAATCCCATGGACAGAGGAGCCTGGCAGGCTACAGTCCATGGGGTACAGTCCATGGAGTGACTGAGATGGTACATGGCAAGAATTTCATAAATGTTGGCCATCATCGTCACCACCAAAACCATTATCACCACCACCACCATGATCAACACCATCCACATCATCTCCACTATCACCAACATAATCTACACCATCATCATCATCACTGTCATCAGCATTACTATCATCAGTGTCTTTTCCTTAGACTAGATCTTCCCTGAGTACAGGAACCATGTCTTATTTTTTTCCTGCAGCCCCCAACACACACCCCCATCCAATATACAAAGGCTCCCTTCCCTCCAACACCATCCACGCCCCCCCCCCCTAGCCAAGCTAATGACTTCTCAGGTCTCACCTGGTGGCAGATTCCAGCCAAGGCCAACTCACCTGATAGTTGTGATCTGGCCCAGGTTGAGCTCGTAGTTGTTGACTTGGGCGATGAAGATGGCGGCCAGGGCCTCATAGAGGGCAGTGCCGTCCATGTTGACGGTGGCCCCCACGGGCAGTACGAACCTGGTGATGCGGCGGTCCACACCGAGGCCCTCCTCCAGACAGCGGAAGGTGATGGGCAGTGTCGCAGAGCTGGGGAAGAGAGCCCCAGGGGCTGAGGATAGGGGGTAGTCATGGGCCCAAGGAGGGCTCCCCTTGAGAACGTTGGGAGGCAGGCTGGGAACTAGAGTGAGGGGAAGATGGCAGATGTATAACATTTCAGGGGCTGATAACTGTGCGTGGGGAAGAGGGACTCTTCATGACACAGGGAGCACACAGCAGTGACATCCCCCAGGCTCAGGTCTCTTGACCCACCTAAAGTCAATAGCTTAAGGCTACTTACTACACACTAATTCAGGTCACTGGTTCATGCCACTAGTTCACTCTAACTATCCACTCCCAGAAAGAAGAGGAAAGGTCTTCTAAGTTACCACCTCTCAGGGCTAAGAGAAGGGTATTACAGAAGACTCCTATTCCCCACTTCCCGTGTTTACTTGGGGACTGACCTCAGCTATACTAGCCTTCTCAGTCTTTCTCCCCACTTGGAATCAGCTGATCCATAAAACATGTGCTCTGTCTGGTCATCTTTATATCATGCAAAGAGAAGCTTGGACCCACAGAGAGGATGTTTAGGTATCCATGCCTGTGGCAACCTGGTGAGTTTAATTCTGGAGGTACAAGCGAGCCAATCCTACTCGACCACAGATCAAGAGGCACATTCTTCAGTGTATAAGCAATAAAAATTATATTCTTCTTCCATCTGGTTGGCTCTAGTGATACATCTCAGACTGTTTTGAATTTGGTTGATGGGAGAAAGGGGAGCTTCTTATGAACCCCCTGAAACCACAAAATAAAAGAAGCCAAGAGATCTCCCAGAGGCCATCTCAAGGCAAGATGAGACCCTATGAGCTAGAAAATGACTGAGATCAGGAGGCATGTTGGAACCTTTGTCCTAACCTCAAAATTGGTAGCTGGCTCTCTGTCCATATTAAATAGAGAAACAGAAAAAGAGGGGAAAAGAGTCACAAAAGCCAGCACATGACAAAGATCAGTGCCCAGGTGTTGGGTGCTAATCACTTCAGTCATGTCTGACTCTTTGTGACCCTATGGACTGTAGCCTGCCAGGCTCCTCTGTCCAGGGGATTGTTCAGTCAATAATACTGGAGTGGATTGCCATTTCCTCCTCCAGGAGATCTTGAGCCACCTTCAAAGAGCCACTGACACTACTCAATAGCCCAGATGAGGTTCTGAAGTGGTAGAGAGGGCAGGACTCCCAGGAGATCCTGGGAAAGACAAAGAGTGAAGCTAGGAAAGGCACCAGCAGTGGAGGTCAAGGTCATACCTGGAAGACGTGCCCATGGCGGTGATGAGAGCCTGCAGTATTCCTCCAATGAAGGGGAAAGGGTTCCGGTGTGTGATGAGGAAGTAGATGAGAGGCAGGATACCACAGGCATGAACGAACAAACCCACGATGACAGTCAGGGTGTACATGCCCAGCTGACCCCCCAGGACAGCCATGTCTTCCATCTCTAAGATCTTGCCAGCAATCAGGAACAGGATACCCACGGGTGCATACCTGGGCCAAGCCAGACACCTGTCAGGCCTTCCTCATGACCTCCCCTGGCACTAGCAGCCCATATAGACCCTGGAGCCAGGCAACACCCACCATACAGCACCTGACTCCCCTCCAACCTCCCCCACACAATAACCTATGGGGCAGGTTTCCATGAACATATCCCCTCTTTTCTTCCTGCTTATCCACAGCTCAGCCTCAGTCCTGCAACTCCAAGATATACTCTCACAAGGGCTCTCCTTCAGTCACCCCCCAGTTCAAAGACCTCCCAATAATCGCTGTCTTCAGGACTTCTTCCTGAGGCTGTGCCCAGATACTCCCTATCTCTGACCCTCTAACTTCCCTCATTTCCCATATTTGTAACTCGTATGTCCCTATTCTCTTCCCTAAAAGTGCTTATCCTCACTCATTCACCAGCCCTGAGCTATTTCACCTGGATTTCCCACAGACATCTCAAAACAGTCTCTCTCAAATATCCTATGATATCACATATATGTGGAATCTTTACAAATGGTACAAATGAACCTATTTACAAAACAGAAATTGTGTTGCAGATGTAAATAACAAACTTATGGTTCCCAAAGTGAAAAGGGAGGAATAAATTGGAAGAGTGGGATTAACATATGCACACTACTATATATAAAATGGACAAGAGTCGGACACGACTGAGCGACTGAACTGAACTGAATAAAAACCTACTGTATAGCACAGGGAACTCTGTTCAGTACTCTGTGATGACCTACATGGTAACAGAATCTAAAAAAGAGTGGATATATCTATGTATATTGTATATAACTGACTCACTCTGCTGTACATCTGAAACTAACACAACATTGTAAACCAACTATATGCCAATAAAAATGAACTATAAACAACCTGTCTTATTAAATTACCTATTTATTCATTTTCTCAGCAAATATCCATTGAGCACCTACTGTGTTCCAGTCACATGGTCCCTGCCCTCTTGGTATTTACATTCAAATGGGTGAAATAAGCAGCACACAGAGAAATATGTCATTAAAAACCTCAGTGTGTGATAGCTGCAAAAGAGAGTCACTTTTGAGTGGGGCTCTAAGAAGGAGTGGTCAGGGAGGGCTTCTTGGAAGAGGTGACATTTGCACTGAGACCTGAATGATGAAAAGCAACCATGCATATCTGAGGGGAAAGCACTGCAGGAACAGTGCAAAGACCCAGAGGTGAATGTGAGCTAGGAGTATAGGAGGAGCAGAGAGAAGACCAGTGTGACTGGAGCAGTGAGTTAAAAAGATAGTGGAGGAGACAGAAGAAGCAAGTTCATCAGGGGCTCACCTGTTTTCCCCTCAAATCAGCTCATTGCTTAGTTTTATGAGTTTCTGCCAACAGTGCCCTAATTAACCCATCACCTGGCTTCCTCTGTTAATTCTCTCTTTAGAAATTGAAGTCTACACTTGTTCATTGTCATGGAGGATGTACTAGAGGAGGTGAGGACCACTTGGGAAGTTGGTGCAACAGCTTAGAACAGAAATGATGAGACCCAAGCTTAGGCTGTGGAAATAAGGATACAGGAGACACCTTCAGACATTTCTGAGCTCAAGGTTAGCCCTGGTGGGTGATTGCTGAATTGTCTCCAACTCTGTGTCTAGGAATATTCCCAAACTCCTCACCTCCATCCTTCCTTCTCATCTTCTGCAAAATTCCTCAAATCTGGATCAACTGTACATGATTTCTTTCCTTCCATACTCAGCTACCTGGCACATATAGTGTACGTGCGTGCTTGCTCAGTCATGTCTGACTCTTTGTGATCCCATGGAATGAAACCCACCAGGCTCCTCTACCCATGAAATTTTCCAGGCTAGAATACTGGAGTGGGTTGCCATTTCCTACTCTAGGGGATCTTCCAAACCCGGGGATTGAACCTGCAACTCCTGCATCTCCCGCATTGGCAGGCAGATTCTTTACTATTGTGACATATGGATATTTTCCAAAACATGCCAAATACCACTATAAAACTCACGGTTCCCAATTCAGTTGAGTTTTCAATACTTCTTTTCAATCTTCTTGCTTATCCTTGATAAGCTTCCCTTCCAAGCTAAGTTGAGATCTTGGAAAAGCAGCTGGAGGGCTCCAGGGCATTGGACCTCATGGGGTTAACTGGACCCAAGTGGGTAAGAAAGGGGAGAGGGGGACTTCTCCCTCCTGTGCAGCCTCAGAACCCCAATTGTGAACACAGTGGAGTGACCTTACTGGCCCCACAATCCCCGTCCCCTCCACTTCTGAAACTTTTGTTCCTAATGACAAAGTGGTTATGTGCAATGCATACAAACATACTAAGAGTCTTCTGGTTCAGTCCTGGATTCACTTTAATATATTTATGTTGTAAGTTTTTTGCTTCCTTCTCTTATACCTACTTCCAGTCCTGTTTTGCTTTCCTTCTTGGGTTTTGCTTTGTCTATTTTTTGTCGTAATCTCTTGAAGTAACAGCACTTGAAAAAGGGTGACAACCGGGGCTTCCCTGGTGGTCCAGTGGTTAAAAATCTGCCTTGCAATTCAAGGGACATCAGTTCAGTCCCTGATTCAGGAAGATCCCGCATGCTGCGGGGCAACTGAGCCCATGGGCCACAAGTAATGAGCCTGCACTCTAGACACCGCAGGCTGCAACTACTGAGCCCAGCGGGCCACAACTACCGAAGGGTGCTCAACTTGCCCTGGAGCCCATGTTCTGCAACAAAGGAAGCCACCACAGTGAGAAGCCTGTGCCCAGCTGCAGCGTGGCCCCCACTCGCCGCAACTAGGGAAAGCCCGTGTACAGCAACAAAGACCCAGCTCAGCCAGAAATAAATAATTTGTTTTCAAAGAATGCCAACTGAATTACAAGGCAGAGACCACCTTGAGCCTGGCTGGGGAGACCACTCTGTATCCATGACTTTTGTTTTTAATCAAAAAAATTTTTTTTAACATTTGCCCTTTAATTTTCATTTGAAATCAATTTCTTTAAATATTTTAGTGCTAAGTTCTGAATAGTGAAGAAACAGTAGATGCTGCGAGCACTCATTACTGTCTCTCCCGACCCCAGTCCCCAGGCCTTACTTCTTTGCTCAAGATACAAATAGACACTCTGCACCCTGATGCTTTCCCAAGCTCTCAGCTTAGCCCCAAGCCCCTCTCAGCCACTTTCACCTGATTTGGGAGGATGGACAAACTCTTCCCCAATTTGGGAAGACAGCCTTGTTCACATCTTCCACCACTATTCCCAACGTATGGTCTCACCTTCTTGAATTCCTCACCATTCCCCAGACAACTCAGATTCCTTCAAGCTTTGCATGTTCTGTTCCCTCTGCTTGAAGTACCTCTTCCTTCTTCATGTCCTGTTGGACTCCTACTCACCTTTCAAGACCCAACTAAGAGGTGGACTTCTCCATGACTTTCTCCTCACCCTCCCAGGCAGAGTTCACTGCATATACTTCACTGGCGGCTCACTTTTCTGCATTCCCTATGCTATTTTTTTCTTTTGAAGCTTTTATTTTGTACTGGGTCTAGCCGATTAACCATTCTGTGGTAGTTTCAGGTGAATGGCAAAGGGACTTAGCCACACACATACATGTATCCATTCTCCCCCAAACTCCCCTCCCACCCAGACTGCCATGTCACAATGAGCAGAGTTCCATGTGCTCCACAGGAGGTCCTTGCTGGTTATCCACTTTCAATACAGCAGTGTGTACAGGTCCATCCCCAACTCCCTTACTATCCTGTCCCCTGATAATCATAATTTCGTTTTCTTAGTCTGAGAGGTTTTTTCTGTTTTGTAAGTAAGATCATTTGTATCATTTCTTTTTAGATTCCACATATATGGGATGTCATGTTTTTCTCTTTCTCTGACTGACTTCACTCAGTATGACATTCTCTAGGTCTCATGTTGCTGCAAATGGCATTATGTCATTCTTTTTAATGGCTGAGTAATATTCCATTGTGTGTAAGTACCACATCTTCTTTATCCATGGCTCTGTCAATCATATTCCCTATACTTTCTAAATGTCTCTTGACTCTAGAACCTTCAACCTTGTATCATATTTATCTAATATGCATCTGTCTCCTCTAAGACTTTGCGAGCTCTTTGAAGACAAGGACTGAATTCAAGTTATCTCTGTATTCCAGAGTTCGAAACAAAGTCCGCCTGGGAAAATGTCTGCTGAAAGAGTGATGGGATTTAAAGAGTGAATGAATGAATGTGTCAATTAAGGAATAATTAGAGAGTGGATAAATGAATAAGAAAATGAGCAAATGAAACATGAATGATGGGTGTGTGAATGAATGAGTGGGTTAAGCAAACAGATGAATGAATGCAGGGAATATTTGATTGAATGATAGAATAACAAATGTAGAGATAAACAAGTCAGTCAAAGATGAGTCTGAATGAATAAATGACTTAGTGAGGAAATCAATCAAACAATTAATTAATGGATTAACTAATGCATGGATGAGTTAGTGAATGAATATATGAATGAGTCAATTACCTTATGCACAGAAAAATGAACAAATGAATGAGGAAATGAATAAACCAATGCATAGAAGAATGAAGATACATAAATAAATGAGTGAATGGATAATGTGGCTAATCCACAGAAGAATGAGCAGATGAATAGATGAATGATGAAGTGAATGAACAACGCACAGAAGCATGAGTGCAAATGAATAGATGAGTGAATACATAGATGAATAGGGGAGTGAATGAGTGAATAAACCATTGCACAAAGGAGTGAATAAATGAGTGGGTGAGTGAATTAACCAACACATATATAGATGACTTTGGCCAAAGGCTCCCCACAACCATTTCAGTAGCTAACCCACAGCCTGACTTCCCGGTCCTGACATCCTTCCCATGTACCATCACCATCACTCCCTGCCCCCATCACAGCCCAGCACTCACCAGATAATGATGCCCACCAGCCTCATAATAGCCTCATTGAGGCTGTCGAAGAAGTCCCGCAGGACTCGGCCCTTGTGCTTCATGCCGCCAATGACCAGCCCGAAGGCCACTGAGAAGACCACAAGGCCCAAGGCGTTGATGCCATTGGCTGAGCCAGGCACAGGCACGGTCTCCTCAAAGCTCAGCACCTCCTGCAGGGCGCCCAAGGCTCGCGTGACGTTTTCCAGGAGTCCGGTCCCATTCTCCAGTGAGGACAATGGCGGCATAGAGGTGCCCAGCTCAGACCCATTGTCTGTCCTCACGACAGTCCTGGTTACCAGCCTCGTGCTGTACTGCGTCTTAAACTGAAATATGGAGATATCAGGCCACAGATGAATGCATAGTAGATTGAGTGCATCAATAAATAAATGAGGAAGTGAACAACCAGTGCATGGGAGAATGAGTATAGATTTTGCATGAGCAATGTTCAGACAGATTTTGGGGGCCTGTCTCCTCAACAATGTATGATCAGAAGCCCTGGATCCTTCTCCATTACCATCCCCAGGCAGCCGTGGGTTGGCCTAAGTCCTTGTCTCTAACCTTCCCTTGATCACCACACCATTAGGAAGCACATTCTTCCTTTCAGACTCTTCCAAAAACCCTGAACAGTACTCTGTCCTGTCCTTCTTCCCATCCCTCACTCCTGGACCATTCACTCAGCAGCAAGCTCCCCCAACCCCCCAAACCTCCTTGATCAGACAATGTCTTTCCCCCTGACCTGTTTGAAGCAGGCCTCCACAAGGTTGGGCGGAAACATGTTTCTGCAGAAAAACATCAGATAAACGGACGTGGTTAGACCTTGGAAAAGAATCTAGAGTGATCATAGCAATAATAATAACAGCGGACAACATTTGAACACTGAGCTAAGTGCCTTCCTCTAGGATCTGATTTAAACATCACACTAACCCTGGAGAATCCCATGGACAGAGGAACTTGTCAGGCTACAGTCCATGGGGTCAAAAAGACTCAGACATGACGGAGCGATTAAGCATGCATGAATGCACATAACCCTAAAAGTATTACTGATTCTCCCCCATTTTACATACAAAGAAACCAAAGCAAAAAGACTTATGTAAGTTACCCAACGCCACACAGCTGCTAACTCGGGGGGAGGGGTAGATGGACCTCAAATTCAGTCTGTCTGAGCCCTAGGTTAAGATACTATGCCATCTCAGGGACTTCACATACAGTGATGTCTCCAAAACAACACAGAAAGCTCCTGAACTCTTCCAACACTAGCTTTCCCCAAATTAAGTCACTAGGGGAGACCTGTGGCCAGTCTTGACACTGGCAGGCAAAATCTTGCTACTCCAAGAGAATTATTCACCTTCCAGTGCATCTCTGGAATACCAAACAAAAACCATTTGTCCTGAGTCCATACCAAGAAGATGCAACTACAGCTTTCTGAGCCTAAGGATCAAAAGACCACATTCTGGAAGAAAGCAAAATCAATCTCAGGGGATTTGTGGGCTTCCCTGGTGGTTCAGTCAGCAAAGAATCCACCTGCAATGCAGGAGACCCAGGTTCCATCCCTGAGTCGAGAAGATTCCCTGAAGAAGGAAATGGCAACCCACTCCAGTATTCTTGCCTGGGAAATTCCATGGACAGAAGAGCCTATAGTTCTGAGAGCCTCACTATAGTGAGCTATAGTTCACAGGGTCGCAAAAGAGTCAGACACAACTTAGTGACTAAACCACCACCACCACCCAGGACAGAAATTGGGTGCCAAGAAAACCCAGGTGGGCACCAGTGGTAAAGAATCTGCCTGCCAATGCAGGAGACATAAGAGATGTAGGTTCAATCCCTAGGTCGGTAAGATCCCCAGGAGAAGGAAACAGCAACCCACTCCAGTATTCTTGCCTGAAAAAGTCCATGGCCATAGGAGCTTGGCAGGCTACCTACAGTCCAGGAACTCACAAAAAGAGTCGGACATGACTGAGCACGCACTATTATTCTAAAACTAGGCTCAACTTGGGTGTTGTATTTCCTGACTGGGTCCGCCTGTCTCCCCACAGGCCTCCCCATGAGTAAAGGTTGTTACACGTAGGGCTGGAATTCCCATCAACATTAGAAAGGACGTCACCTGACCAGGTCCATGAAGGCATCAGCCGTGGGGATGGTCTCGATCCGACCCTCTCGGTGCAGCCCCTCCTTGGAGCCCTTCCCAGGGTGGATGATGGTGACCATGAGAATGCCGATGAAGACTGCGATGACCGTGGTCACCATGTAGTACACAGCTGCCCGCATCCCCATCCGCCCTGTTGCCTTGTTATCCAGGGATGCCATACCTGGAGGACAGGTGATGAAGCCCCGAGGATCCCCATCCACACCCCACCACCCGCTCTCCCATCCACTAGCTCCTCAGTCCCCATACTGCCACAACCAACCCTCCTCCCGTGACCCGACCCTCCTCCCATGACCCACCCCCGTCCTTCCACCCACATTGCCATCCTCCAACTCCCATTCTGTGTTCCAAATACACCTTCCACTCCATCCTTTATCCCAAGCACCACTTCACTAACCTTCCTTCTACTCCAAGCCAACATTTTCAACCCCTACTCCATCCTCTAATTACCCCTATTTTGCACCATAACTTCATTTGCATTCCTCACTTTATCCTACTATCCACCCCAAGAATCACACCTCCCTTCAACCCACCTCACTATACACTATCTGTGTGTAGTATATACGTTTGGTACCCCATCCAGACACCCTTTACCAGGCTGATACATCGATCTTTCCACAGCTGGGCATGCTGGCTGCTAACGACTCATGCTTGCCCCTTCTCTTGAACATTGCTGTCAGCACAGCAGGAGCTTGCTCACCCACAAAGGCCCCAGGGGAGGCTGGGAGAAATGACTGATTGGTACAGGGATTCAAAAGCTCAGCTCCTTTGATTTAGAGGGAGGCAGAGTTGTGGAGAACGATTCTGTAGTGTTAACCGTTCTCCAGAGCTCCCCATGGGATCAGGCTGAGAGACCCGCCTTCCTCTGAAGCTATGTCTGCTTAGCTTCCTTATCCACCCCATCCTGCTCATCTCACTTCCTCATAGGTTTCTCTTGAAAGCTATTTTATCCCTCAATAAATCACTTGTGCAAATATCCCCATCTCAGGCTCTGCAGTTAGGGAAACCCAACCCAAGAAATCATTCTTCTATGCCTTTAGCGTCACCACCCCACCCCCCAAAGCTGGTGCTTGGGCACTGACCACTCGTGGGCCAAATATGGCCTGCTGCCTATATCTGTAAATAAAGTTTTATTGGAACACAACAATGCCCATTTGTTTACTTACTAATCTGCTGCTGCTTTTGCACAAGAGAGGTGAAGAGTTGCAACAGAGACCACATGGCCCTTGAAACTGAAAATGTGTTCTCCCTGGCCCTTCATAGCAACAGTTTACCAAGCCCTGCATAGGCCGTCTATACTTCCATCCTACCCTCCACCCACCAGGGCTTCCCTTGTGGCTCATTTGGTAAAGAATCCACCTGTAATGCAGGAGACCTGCGTTCGATCCCTGGGCTGGGAAGATCCCCTCGAGAAAGGAAAGGCTACCCACTCCAGTATTCTGGTCTGCAGAATCCCAAGGACTGTATAGTCCGTGTGGTCACAAACAGTCAGACACAACTGAGCGACTTTCACTTTCACTTTCTCCACCCACTATTTTGTAACCTCTGTCTCAAACACCTTCATCCACAGCCCACTCCATGACCATCCACACCATATCCCAGGTACCTTTCCTGGCGGCCCCACAACAGCCTTCCCTTCATCTCTAAGCCCCCAACAGGCTGGTATTTTACCTCCAAGGAAAAGTACAGGAACATTACTGAGATAAGTCATCTAGGTCATACGGGTTCTAGAACCCAGCTCTGATTAGGACTGGGGCTTTGGTCAAGGACTCAGAGAGAGGTGCATGCTCCATGTTTGAGGTCCTGAGTTGGGGAGGTGGTCCCATGCTTGGAACAGCCTTGGCTCAAGGTGTGAGCCTGGACTCAGATGGGTCTTGGAGGCCAGCCCCAGCCTGGGTTCTCTCACCTGTGACCAGGCTGGAGACAATGAGGGGCAGCACCAGCATCTGCAGCATCCTCATGAGGAGCTCTCCAGGGAAAGAGAAGTACTTGATCTGGCGGTAGCTGAGCTGGTATGGGCGCAGGGCAAAGGCCAGGCTGACCCCTAGGGCCAGAATGAAGGGTGCATAGAGTTGAATTTGGTCACTGAGCCCCAAGGAGGGCCATCCATCCCAAGAAGGGTCTGTGTGTGTGCGGATGGAGATAAAAGAAAAGAGAAACATTCGATGAGTGTGTGTTGGTGTGTACATTGTGGAATGAATGAATTTATGTGCTACTGCTTTGGCATGTGTGTGTATGTCTACACACACTCCTGTGTACCTATGTACACATATGCGACAGTGTATGCTCACTTGTGCACATGTATCTGTGCCTGTATATGAGGGCCCATGTACATGACATGTACATGTCTTTCCTATGTGTGCGTATAGGTGTTACTTGTATGTGTTGGCTTCCTTGGTGACTCAGTGGTAAAGAATTCCACCTGCCAGTGCAGGACATTCGGGTTCGATCCCTGGGTCGGGAAGATCCCCTGGAGAAGGAAATGGCAACCCACTCCAGTGTTCTTGCCTGGGAAATTCCATGGACAGAGGAGTCTGGCAGGCTACAGTACATGGGGTCACAGAAGAGTTGGACATGACTTAGCAGCTAAACACCATGTCACTTGTGCATATGTATCTGTGCCTGTATGTGAGGGCCCACATACATGAGACGTGCATGTTTTTCCTACATGTGCACCTAGGTGTGACTTATATATGTGTGTGTTACTGTTTTCAAGCATGGGGGTATACACGTATTTAAGCTTTCCAGTGAGCCCATGTGTGAGCAGAATAATGCATGTGTGTGTGTGAACATGTTTGTAAGTTCTACTATAGGTGTACAAGTGTGTGTTTACGTGTTTGCACCTGTAAATTTTGTGCATTCATAAAAATGTGTTCATGTCTGTGTTCACATGCAGAAAGTATACGTTGTGTGTTCATATGCAGAAAGTGTGCATTTGAATAGTGTATATTTATGCATGTGCGTACACTTGCATATCCATGAGACATTGCATACACAGCCGTGTTTGCAGGAGTGTGTACCCATTTGTGTAATCATGGGGAGGCAGAATGGTGGACTTGGGCACGCGTGCAGGTGAGAATAAGTAAGTGGAGGGAAGAAACGTGAGTGCAGGGGGTATCCCTCGAGTCCTCTGCCTCCAAGGGCAGAGCCCGCCCCTCCCGTGACTCACCAATGACCACGGCGCTGACGGTCAGCAGGATGAAGGCATTCCTGCGCAGGAATCGGAACACGTGCTCGCGCGTCATGGTCTGGAGGCGCAGGCGCGTGCGCAGCGCTCTCTGCTGCAGGCTCTCCTGCAGCCGCTGCAGCCAGCCCACCCGGCCCAGCCGCTGGCCACTCTCCCGCAGAAAGAGGCTGTTGCCATGGCTGCTCATCGTCTATCTGTGGGGGACAGAGGGAGCAGGCCTGGTGAGGGATGAGACAGAAGGCGAATGTGGGTAGAAAGGGAAGGGCAGAAAAAGCTGGTGAGGAACTCCGGGAGACAGCGGGACCAGGGGGATGTGCCCATGCTGGGCTGCCTGAGAACACCGTCTGGAGTTCAAGGATCAAGATCTCCAGAACCACTCCCAGGCATGGGTGGGAGAGAAAAAGAAGCTGATCACAATTTCAGGGACAATTTTGCCATTCTGTATCTCTGGCCCCCTCCTTAGTTCACGAAAAGTGAAAGTGTTAATGGCTCAGTCCTGTCCAACTCTTTGAGACCAGATGGACTGTAGCCCACCAAGCTCCTCTGTCCAAGGAGTTCTCCAGGCAAAAATACTGGAGTGGGTTGTCATTTCCTCCTTCAGGCAATCTTCCTGACCCAGGGATGATCTTCCCAACCCATCGAACCTGGGTCTACCAAATTGCAGGCAGACTCTTTACCTTCTTACAAGATCGTTACAAGTAACTGGGAGCTTCCCCGGCTCACAAACCAGACTAACAAGCCGCTGCCAAGCACCAGTTTCACAAAGAGCCTTAAACAAGGTACTTTGGGGCTAGCACCCCAAATTAACGCGATTTCATGTTTGGCCTAGTTGCTCTGCTGTGCTCAGCCATGTCCGACTCTTTGCCACTCCATGCACTGTAGCCCACCAGGCTCCTCGTCCATCGGATCCCCCAGGCAAGAATACTGGAGTGGATTGCCATTTCCTGCTCCGGGGATCTTCTTGACCCAGGGATCAAACCCATGTCTCCTGCATCTCCAGCACTGCAGGCAGATTCTTTACCACTGAGTCACCCGGGAAGCATGAGAGGTGCCACCAAATGGGCTTTCCACGACAGAATCAGCAGATGCCTGCATTTATTGGTGCCCAATAAACGGAGCTCCTCTGTGTGAATGCCCAAGTGGGCAACAGGGAGAGAGAGAGTCCCATGGGATGAAAATGGTGATCTTTCGTGACCCCAGCACCTCCTCAGGATCCTTTTTTTTTAACAAAAATGGGACGTTCAGAGTCACTCTGGGGTACCAGATACTGTTTCCCAAACTTCAGATTTCCATCTCTTCACTTTACATTCAGCCAAATCCATGTCACTTCCCAGGTGGCGCTAGTGGTAAAGAACCCATCTGCTAATGCAGGAGACATGGGTTTGATCCCTGCGTTGGGAAGATCGCCTGGAGGAGGGCACGGCAACCCACTCCAGTATTCTTGCCTGGAGAATTCCATAGACAGAGGAGCTTGGCGGGCTACGGTCCATAGGATCGCAAAGAGTCGGACACGACTAAGCACATGTCGTTTTACTTACTTATCTAATGAATCTACAAGGGAACTCACAAAACAGAAAGGCTCACAGACTTAGAGAATTAACGTACAGGTGCCGCTGGGGAAAGTTGGGGGGAAGGGATAGTTAGGGAGTTTGGGATGGACATGTACACTCTGCTATATTTAAAATGGATAACCAACAAGGCCCTACTGTATAGCACAGGGAACTCTGCTCAATGATATGCAGCAGCCTGGACGGGAAGGGAGTTTGGGGAAGAATGAATACATGGATGGCTGAGTCCCTTTGCTCTTCACCTGAAACTATCACAACATTGTTAATTGGCTATACTCCAATACAAAATTAAAAGTTAAAAAGAAAACAAATAAATGTAAACTGGAAAACTTAGATTATTACTTGAAATGCTGATTATATTTTTTTATTTTTTTTCCATTTATTTTTATTAATTGGAGGCTAACTACTTTACAATATTGTAGTGGGTTTTGTCATACATTGACATGAATCAGCCATGGATTTACATGTATTCCCCATCCCCATCCCCCCTCCCACCTCCCTCTCCACCCGATTCCTCTGGGTCTTCCCAGTGCACCAGGCCAGAGCACTTACCTCATGCATCCAGCCTGGGCTAGTGATCTGTTTCACCCTAGATAATAAACATGTTTCGATGCTGTTCTCTTGAAACATCCCACCCTCGCCTTCTCCCACAGAGTCCAAAAGTCTGTTCCGTACATCTGTGTCTCTTTTTCTGTTTTGCATATAGGGTTATCATTACCATCTTTCTAAATTCCATATATATGTGTTAGTATGCTGTATTGGTCTTTATCTTCCTGGCTTACTTCACTCTGTATAATGGGCTCCAGTTTCATCCATCTCATTAGAACTGATTCAAATGAATTCTTTTTAATGGCTGAGTAATATTCCATGGTGTATATGTACCACAGCTTCCTTATCCATTCGTCTGCTGATGGGCATCTAGGTTGCTTCCATGTCCTGGCTATTATAAACAGTGCTGTGATGAACATTGGGGTGCATGTGTCTCTTTCAGATCTGGAAAAATATGGAACGCTTCACGAATTTGTGTGTCATCCTTGCACAGGGGCCATGCTAATCTTCTCTGTATCGTTCCAATTTTAGTATATGTGCTGCCAAAGCGAGCACTGAAATGCTGATTATATTTTAATACACATTAAATAAAATGCATACAGAAATTAAAACTTACCTATCCTTTTACCAATACCATATAAGAACAGGGCAGCCTGGAAATTGTGACTTTCATGAGTCTGAGGAACATTTGCCTTTGTGGTCCCTTCCTCCATTAAAACATACATCAAAATTAACCTACAGGGGTGTGATGGGGTGGGTGGGAGGTTGAAAGGAGGTTCAATAGGGAGGGCACATATGTATACCTAGGGCTGATTCATGTTGATATATGGCAGAAACCAACACAATATTGCAATTATCCTTTAATTAAAAATAAATAAACTTCTAAAAAATATTTTACAACTGCATTGGTATAAAAGTGAATATATTATTTTGGAGCTTGATAAAGGTGATTGCTGTACAAAGTTGCAAACGAACTAAATGCCACTAAATGCCATTTTAAAATGGATAGTTGTTCTGTGTACATTTCACTCCAGTTTTTTAAATGAATATATTAATATTATATATTAAAACATTTTCTTCAACCTGGAAAGTTAAATTCTTTATTGTAATTTTAAAAGAAGCACAAACAGGAATTTCCCTGGTGGTTCAGTGGTTAAGATTCTGCCTTCCACTTTTCGGGGAGCATGGGTTTGTTCTCTGGTCAAGGAACTAAGATCCCACATGCCATGAGGCTCAGCAAAAAAAAAAAATAAGCATAAACGTTTGCATGGTCCCTAAAAGTATTGTGGGCCCTGGGCACCTCCTAATCTGGAAAGATAAGCAGACTTGCCTATATAACCTCACAGCAAGTGGCAGTGGCCCTATCATAGGCATACTGGAAATTCTGTTATCCCTCTAGATTCATTCCCAGGCAAAAGGCTAACCACTAGAGATAGCATTGCCCAGGCTCCCTTGCCATTTCAGTTAGGCCAGTGGAAAACAGCAGAATGGAAAGTGGGAAAAGATGGAGATGGAGCATTCTTCCAGCTCCCCCTGCCAGCCTCATGTTTGGCAGTGACTGGCTTCCCAGATGATGCAGTAGTGAGGAACCCACCTGCCAATGCAGGAGGCACAAGAGATGTGGGTTCGATCCTTGGGTCAGGAAGATCCCCTGGAAGAGGAAACGGCAACCCACTCCAGTATTCTTGCCTGGAAAATCCCCTAGACAGAGGAGCCTGACAGGCTACAGTCCATGGGGCAGCAAAGAGTTGGACACAAGTGAGCACACACACAGGCACATATTCCTTGACATAAGGCCACAGCTCCCATCAGACAATCTTCTGCAGCTGTCGGACATTTGGACATCTTCTTTGGAAAATGACTATCTAGTTCCTCTACCCATTTTTCAGATTGATTTTTCTTATTGAGTTGTATGAGATCTTTATATATTTTGGATATTAACCCCTATCCAATGTATGATCTACAAAGTTTTTCTCCCCTTCTGTAGATTGCCTTTTCATTTTGCTGTTGTTTTGGTTTTGGTTTTTTTGCATACAGAAGCTTTTAAGTTTGATGTAGTACCACTTGTTGATTTTTGCTTTTGTTTGTGTTTTTGCTGTCATATCAAAAAAAAAAAAAAAAAACCTCATTGATGGGACCAGTGTAGGGGAACTTCTTTCTAACATTTTCTTCTAACAGTTTTATGGTTTCAGGTCATATATTTAAGTCTTATATCCATTCAATTAATCTATCCGGTCCCATTGCTTCATGGAAAATAGATGGGGAAACAGTGAGGGACTTTATTTTGGGGGGCTCCAAAATCACTGCAGATGGTGACTGCAGCCATGAAACTAAAAGATGCTTGCTCCTTGGAAGAAAAGCTATGACCAACCTATATTAAAAAGCAGAGACATTACCTTTCCAACAAAGGTCCATCTAGTCAAAGCTATGGTTTTTCCAATAGTCATGTATGGATGTGAGAGGTGAACTAAAAAGAAAGCTGAGCACAGAAGAATTGATGCTTTTGAACTGTGGTGTTGGAGAGACTCTTGAGAGTCCCTTGGACTGCAAGGAGATCCAACCAGTCCATCCTAAAGGAAATCAGTCCTGAATGTTCATCAGAAGGACTGATGCTGAAGCTGAAACTCCAATCCTTTGGCCACCTGATGCAAAGAACTGACTAACTGGAAAAGATCCTGATTCTGGGAAAGATTGAAGGCAGGAGGAAAAGCGGACGACAGAGGATGAGATGGTTGGATGGCATCACCGACTCAATGGACATGAGTTTGAGTAAACTCCGGGAGTTGGTGATGGACAGGGAGGCCTGGCGTGCTGCAGTCCATGGGGTCACGAAGAGTCGGACACAACTGAGTGACTGAACTGAACTGAACTCATTTCAAGTTAACTTTTGTAAGTGGCATAAAATTGTTGTTTAGTCACTGATTCACGTCCAACTCTTTTGTGACTCCACGGACTGTAGCCCACCAGGCTCCTCTGTCCATAGGATTTCCCAGACGAGAATCCTGGAATGGGTTGCCATTTCCTTCTCGAAGTGATCTTCCCAACCCAGGCATCAAACCTACATCTCCCGCATTGGCAGGCAGATTATTTACCCCTGAGCCACCAGGGAAGCCCAGTATAAAATGGGGGTCAGATTTTATTATTCTGCACGTGTTTAACCAGCTTTCCCAACATCATTTGTTAAAGACAGTATCTTTTCCCACTGAGGGTTTGTGGCTCCCTTGGCATGATAAAAATGCTATTGCTACACTGGCAATCATGTTTCTGTGTTGGCCAAAAAGTTCACTCAGATTTTTCCATAACGTTATATGGGAAAACCCAAAGGAACTTTTCAGGCCAAACCAATATTATACAACTTACAAATATATCAAAACAACAAGGTGTACATCTTAAATGTATCCAATGTTATATATCAATATGTATTTCAATTTTAAAAATAATAAAGACTATTTTTGTTACAGCCACAGCTTTCTCCAGGTCTCCCTCTTGCTCCCTCCCTGCCACTCCCATATTCTTGCTGCTCCCTGAGTGTTGCACCAACTTTACTGGTTTAACCTTATAAATAGTTCTTAATTTTCAACTCCCCTTTTCGAGTGTGCTGTCAGTTTTCTGACAGGCACACTAGATTCATCTGACTCCTAGAGGGAAAAAAACACTCTCCAAACCAAAGGAAGGCAGTAAATATTGTATCCTGTGCTGAGCTGTGTATATTCAGGTTGCCTGGATGACTGTAGAACTTGGCTTTCCTCAGCTACTCTCTGATCATGGTTTCAGATTCTTCTCCTCGCCATCCTTTCCCCAAGCGCTAATCCCAACCCCAGTGCCTGAATCCATCCAGATCAAGTGGGAAACTATCAGAGATAGGCCAGTAGGTGGTTCCCTGAACTTTTTTTGGGGTTGGGGGGAGGGGTGCAGCCACTGGCTGAGCAGCTACTTCTGAGATCACTGCCTTTCTTGTCCTCTTATGCAGCCTGCATATCCCAGGGATAGGGTAACTGCCTCAGCTTTCCAGGCTCTGCTTCCTTCAGCTCTAAGTCCTAGTTCCAAAGTCAAACCCCAGTTGGGATCTTGCTCCAAAGGATCTTGAAATCACGATGGTGTTTTTCAGCTGGCTGTGAAAAATCCCAGACAGGAAACCAAATGTGTGATTACTCTCTCATCTCTAAGATGCATGTTCCCAGTCACCAAGAAGTACTGTGATGCTTGCCCATGGGTTGAAAGGAATTATTCGGCTGAGATGTGAACTCATCACAAAAAATCCAAAGTCAGTTTGTCTATTTCCTGTGTCTTCCTTAAGAGAAACAGCAGGGATGGACAAGCCATTGTCCAAGGGTCAACTCTGGCCCGCTGCTTGTTTTTGTAAATAAAGTTTTATTGGCACATAGCCATGCTCATTTCTTTATTCTCTACAGCTATTTTCATGCTACAGTGGTGGAGTTGGGTTGTTTGGACAAAAGAGATCTTATGGATGTCCATACAGTGTTTTTGGTCCTTTACTGAAAATTTTTGCAGAACCCTGACCTAAAGGAAGAACACACATGAGCTCTTTGTTTCAAATCCAACTCCACCTTGCAGGACCTGGTCACTTTCTATGTGATTTGATGACTCGATTCATGTGACACTTAGAAGAGCACCTAGTGAGCATGAAACAGATGACAACCACGGTTAATAAAAAGCATCAATGCAACAGACATATGACTGAAGACAGAGAAAAACATTGACAGGAAAGAGAGTCTTCTCATCAGTCTTGCTCAGTCCTAACTGCATTACTTGCCAAGCAATACTTGACTTGAACTGGTTTTTCCCAGGAATTTGGCCTCCACTTGGCCCCTTCTCAGTCTCTCTTGGACCCCTGGGGGCTTCTCCCCTCACAATCTGTTCTCTCTTGCCTAGTCTTTCCTGGTCCTGGGCCTTCTCTTGGCCCTGCTTCTTAGGCTCCTAATAAGGAAATGACCCTCCCAGTGTCCCCAGTATCTGCAGTTCAAAGACAAGGGCCCCACCTGCTTCCCCCAACCTCCAGACTTTCAGATGTGATGAGATGTGAAAGCCACCCTTCTCTCAGAACCAAGGAGGAGAAGTAGGAACTTCTACATTCTAAAGCTGAAGCAAACTACAGTGGGCAAACGAGGATGCTTTCCATACATTTTATCTCAATACTCTGCTAGCCTGAGGAGTGAGTGAAGGGAGAGAAGGAGGAAATCACATACACTACACACACACACTTGAACACACAACCTCACACACGTCTTGTGTACAACTGACATATACACAACTGCACAAAGACACACAGTCTCACACACACAGAACTGTTCGACATACAACACACACAACCTCCGAAATGCAACTCCAGGCATTTTACTAAGTGAAATAAGTCAGACAGAGAAAGACAAACACTGCATATTACTTATATGTGGAATCTAGAAAACACAACAAACTAGAGAGACAGACTCACAGGTATAGAGGACAAATTAGTGGTTACCAGTGGGAAGAGTGAAGGGGGGAGCTGCAACTCAGGGGTAGGAAGTTGTATGTACAAACTATTGTGTATAAAATAGGATATAAGGATATATTGTACAACATAGGGAATATAGCCAACACTTCGTAATAACTATGAATGAAGTAAATCTTTAAAAATTGTGAATCACTATATTGTATGGGTGCTCAGTCACTCAGTTGTGCCCAACTCTTTGCGACCCCATGGACTGTAACCCACCAGGCTCCTCTGTCCATGGGATTTTCCAGGCAAAAATACTGGAGCGGATTCACTTCCTTCTCCTGCGGTTCTTCCTGACCCAGGGATCAAACCCGCATCTCCAGTTTGGCAGGCAGATTCTTTACCACTGTGCCACCTGGGAAACCCCTACTGTATTGTATACCTGTAATTTATGTAATATTGTACATCAGCTTTACTTCAATTAAAAAAAAAAAGAAATGCAGCCCTATTCGTGCAGCATGTCATACAATTCCTACACACACAAACATACACACACTTGACATTCATGCACGCCATCAGACACAAAACCCCACAGTCCTCCCCAGACACACAGCTCCATACACACACACACACACCCCTTCAGGATCTTGCACAACTCCCCTTGTAAATGAAGCTCTATACAGACAGATGCATAATACACACACACACACACAACTTGGGACACAAGACACAAAACTTCAGACATCGAAATTCCTCCCCACATTTAAACATTCAGCCTCACACATCTCTGTGGGTTGGCACTCCTACTCAAAATTCGGTCTCACACACCATCACCACCACCACCTCTCATACAAATTCGGACCCAGTCCCCCCGCAGCGGTGGCCAACGTCTCAGTCACAGCCAGGTCCCTCCGGATTGGAGGAATAAACCCCCTGATGGGGAAGGGAACCAAGCCTTGGAAAGGGACCAGGTATCAGGCAAAGACGGAAACGTGGCCACGGGTAGAGGCCAAGGATTAGAGGGACAGGATGGACAAGAGCGGAGATGGGTAACCAAGGAGACAGGAAACTCACCAAGGCTACAGGAGAGGAGCGGAGGCTACGACTCCACGGGGCAGGGAGCAGCTGAGACAAAGAGCAGCCGAGAGATGAGAAGATGGGCGAAAGGGGGGCCCCACCCGCCTGCCCCCATGATAGGCCCAGCCGGCCCCGGATCCCGCCTGCCCAAAATCTCAGAGCCCCCGCCCTCGCGGAGCCGCGGGGCTCGCACTCACCAGCGCCAGGAGCGGCGGGGGCGGCCTGCCCGCGCGTCCGCCTGCGCGCTGCGCGGGGATGCAGGTGCCGGAGCCCAGCGAAGCGCCCGGCCGGGGCAGCGGGGACCCGCCAGAGACCGCGCAGCGCCCGCTCCAGAACCAAAAAGGCCGAGGTACCGGCGCGGAGCCGCGACGCGCAGTGCAGCTGGTGGGATCCGCGCCGGCCCCGCGTTCACGTGGGTGTGGGGGCGCCGGGCAGTTGGAGGTGGGGGGGGCGGGATCCCCTCCGGGATAACCCCCGCCTCCCCCGCGCCCAGCCCAGGCTCCGCAGCCGCGCGGGAGAAAGGGCACCGCGTGTTTGGGGAGGGGTGAGTGGCCTCTCTCGCATCTAGCCCCCGCCCCCAGCTCGGAGCCGCGCCTCCGAGCCCTCCAGACTCCCGACCATCCCTGGAGAGCGCTGGGACCAGGCCTCGGCATCACTGGGCCCGCGCCCGCATCCTCAGCGGAGGTCTAGGGAAGGCGCGGCGTGGACTCGGCTGCCCGGCTTCTCCCTCCGGGTGCACGCTCCATCTTTGGCCAGTTGGCCGCTGTGTGAGCTTGGGTCAGCCCCTCTCCCTCTCTGAGCCTGGTCTCCTCATTTAAACAATGGAGGTGACTCTGCCAACCCCACAGAAGATTAAAGCTGGGAAAATTAAAGTGCGCGTGAGCCTGGAAATCCTCCGTGCAGCATGAAGCCTTGTGCAAGTGGGAGGCAAATCACTGCTGGTAGCCTTGTAATTAATATTATTCTTTGCTCTCTTGGATACCCCGGGCAGTGTTCATTTTGCTTTTCTTCCCAAATGGCCCTGATTTGGTCCCTTCCAGTATCTCCTACTAATTGCCATTTTTTAAGAGCTGAGCACAGAGCTTGGCATATGATTAAAACCCCAATATGTGTTTGCTATTATTATTCCCGAGCAATTGTTTATGGCAACCTCCTAGTCTAGCCAGGCTCTTTTACACGTATTTAATCTTCACATTCCTATGTAGTAGCTATCACTACCCTCAATTTGCAGATGAGGGAACAGGCTCTCAGAGAGGTTCAGCAACTGGACCAAGATCACACAGCCAGCAAGCAGTCAAGCCAGTTCCAACTCTGTGCATATAGCCCTCACTTTCCTTCTTGACACAGCACCTTCTATTAATCGATAAGCAGTTCTCAAACTTAGCTGTACCTTAGAATCACCAGTTGTTGTTTAGTCCCTCAGTCGTGTCCAGCTCTTTTGTGACCCCATGGACTGTAGTCCATCAGGCTCCTCTGTCTGTGGGATTTTTCAGGCAAGAATACTGAGTGGACTGCCATTTCCTTCTTCAGGGGATCTTCCCTGGCCCAGGGATGGAACCCACATCTCCTGCAATGGCAGGCAAATTCTTTACTTCTGAGCCACCAAGGAAGCCCACTTTTATACCTGTGTGCTCAGTGGTTCAGTCCTATCTGACTCTTTTCAACCCTTTGGCTTCTAGCCCTCCAGGCACCTCTATTCATGGGATTTCCCAGGCAAGAATACTGGAATGAGTTGCCATTTCCTTCTCCAGGGGATCTTCCGGACTTCGAGATTGAACACAGGTCTCCTGCATTGGCAGGTGGATTCTTTACCACTGAGCCACCTGAGAGGTATTAATAGTAGGGGAATAATAATAGGGGAAATTTGGGGGGGGGGGGTTAGTGAGAGGATATGGAAATTCTCTGCACTCTTTTTGGAGAAGGAAATGGCAACCCACTCCAGCATTCTTGCCTAGAGAATCCTGTGGACAGAAGAGCCTGGTGGGCTGCTGTCCATGGGGTCGCACAGAGTCGGAAACGACTGAAGTGACTTCAGTTTTTCTGTAAATCTAAAACTATCCTAAGAAATTTTGTCAACTGATTAAAAAAATCACGGAGAGGAGTATTTCCCTGGTGGTCCAAAGGTTAAGACTTTGCTTTCCAGTGAAGGGGGTACAGGCTCAATCCCTGGTTGGGGAGTTAAGATCCCACTTGCCTCGTGGCCAAAACACCAAAACATAAAACAGAAGCAGTATAGTAACACATTCAACAAAAACTTTTTAAATGGTCCACATTAAAAAAAAAAAAAGTATTAAAAAAAAGAACTAAAAAAACTTATGGAGGATTCAAAAGAGTTTTTGTCTATATGTTATACTTACTAATCTTTACTGTATTAGAAATTAAAACTGAACGTGCTCAAATATTCATTTTAGGATAAAAATAAACTCATTACATGTTAACATAAATAGCAGATTTTTGTGAAAAATAACTATATTTTCCAAAATAAGGAAAAAGCTATGAGAGTAGCAATATTTTACACTTTTACAAGTTGCTTTAATGTCTAGCTTAATAAAAAGAAAGCAAGCATTATACTTTGTGTACTCAACCATTTTATGTCTCATTTTTAATTGAACATTAAGGGAAGGTAGTATTTTACAAGGGCTTCCCCTGTAGCTCAGTCGGTAAAAAATCTTCCTGCAGAGCAGGAGACCCAGGTTTGATTCCTGGGAAGATACCCTGGAGAAGGAAGTAGCAACCCACTCCAGTATTCTTACCTGGAGAATCTCATGGACAGAGGAGCCTGGCAGGATACAGTCTTTGGGGTCACAAGAGTTGGACACGACTTAGTGACTAAACCACCACCACCAGTATTTTAATCATAACTCTGCCAATATCTTTATTTAGAGGCTTTTTGACATTTTTGTCTTTTCTGAAATTTTTGTCACCAAGAAAGGCAGGATTACATTTTTTTCCTTCTAGATTGAGTTGGTGTAGTGTGTTCTTGGTTATGAAATGCTCATGGTTTTAAGACTTTGAAATGATAAATATTCATGATGTGTGAAACAGCATGATACATAACTGCATGATCTTAATTACATAATAATGGATGCTTAGTTACAAAAATACACAAATGAGACCTAGAAGGACACATCAAACAAGTCTGTGATTGTGAGTGACTGTTTTTTGCTTCTTGTGTTTTTTGGTTTCCTATCACGCACATGTTAACTTTTAAGAAATAAATGTTATTTTAAAAACCTTAAAAAAAAAAAGAAAAGAAAACAAGATTCTCATACAATTGACCCTCCTTGTGTGAGAATTCCATATTTGTAAATTCACCGACCTGCTAAAATTTTTATGTAGCCTAAAATCAATATCCATGGCACTTTCATGGTCACGCACAGAGTGATGGAAAATTTGAACTGGTTGACATGCTGAGGTCAAATATATAGCTAAAGTCAAACAAGGCAACCCTCTGCCTTCTTATTTCAAGCGTCATACTGTAAAAAATGTCCTTTCCACAATCTGTTTAGTGCCACATTTTTCCAATTGTTGTGCTTTTTGTTGATTTTGCTGTTTGGAATGGCCCCAGGCCTAGTGCCAAAGTGCTGTCTAATGTTCTTTAGCATAAAAAGACTGCGTTGTGCTTCATGGAGAAAATCTATGTTAGATAAACTTCATTCAATTGTGAGTTACAGTGCTGTTGTCTGTGAATTCAGCATTAATGAATCAACAATATGTATCAAATAATGTGTCTCTAAGCAGAAACACCCAGACGATTAGAAAAGATAGCAGTATTTTAATCAGCTTTTTAGGTTATTATGCCTATGCTTTGAGACTGTACCGAGGCTTGACATGTTTTAAAGGATAGTTGCAAAGCAGAATCTGAAACTGTCACTGAATCTTTACTACTCTATTAACATTACAATCCATGGAGTGCATCTTTTTACCTATGGATGATTTTGAAACATCATTCACGAGTCACCTGAATTACATAAATCATCCAAGTGTTAACACATTTCATTATTCAGTATCAAAAAGTAACATTTGTTAATATGACTACCAATCTCATCAGAAAAGTCTTTAAGTGTTGGCAAGCTGTCGAGATTACAGTAGTAAATACAAATTTTTCAAAATTCTAATTTTCCCTTAAAAGTCCAGATTTTATCATGGACAACAAGCACTGTTTTCCTTGATGCTACAGACTCTTTCTTTCACTTTTGTGAAAATGTAGCCTCTCTCTTCCTAACTTATTTCACTAAGTATGATAATCTTTAGTTGCAGCCAAATAATATTGCAAATGGCATTATTTCATCCTTTTTTATGGCTGAGCAGTTGAATTGTACTCTTTCAAATGGTTAATTTTATGTTGTTTGAATTTCACCTTAATTGAAGGAAAAGTAAAGAAATGCCCAGAAAAACTCAAGAGTATTTCAATGCAGTGTTTTTAAAAATCAAATTAATGCAAAAATTCCACAATGAACAAGTTATCAGCATTTCAAATAAAGACAAGATCAGAATTCCTGATTTTTCCTTGTGCTTCAGACTTCCATATAGCTCAACTCAACACTCCATACTGATTCTATCTTTAAAATAAACATTTTGATATTTTGCTTACCATGGACTTTTGCATTAATTTTGTGTGACTTTTTTTTACCGCACCCAGTTTTAGTCACAGCACACGAGAGCTTTAGTTAAGGCATGCAGGCTCTTACTCGTGGCATGCAGGATCTAGCTCCCTGACCAGAGATTGAAACTGGGCCCCCTGCATGGGAAGTGCAGAATCTTAACCGCTGGACCACCAGGTAAGTCCCTGTGTGACTTTTTAATTATTAAAATTGGAATATTATTTTTCTATCAGAGAACACCCCTATTATCTCTGAATGGGGAAAAGATAACATAACCATATCTTCAAAGAATAATTTTTAAATTATTTTAAAAATTTTTTAAATCATTTTATTGGAAAGTAGTTGATTTACAATGTTGTATTAGTTTCAGGTATACAGCAGAAATAATCAATTGTACATATACATATAGGTACTCTTTTTAGATTTTCAAAGAATAATTTGTAAAGAAAAAAAATCTGACTTATTTCACTATTTCAAAGTTACAGATACACACAGACTCCCTTTGTGATTCATTGCCCTGTTCATTTCTCTTAACTATTTTATTGAGGTATAACAACAGGTAAAAATCTGAACTAAACAACATCAACAGAGACCCATGAAACTATCACCACCATCAGGGCCATAAACATATCTATCACTTCTCAAAGTTACTATTCCAGTAATAATATTCTGATATGATTTTTCTTAATTACAGAGGTTTTCTTGGATCCCCCTAACAAGTTGGACTTCCCAGGTGTCCCAGTGATAAAGAATCTGCCTGCCAATACAGGAGATGCAAAAGACGAGGTTTGATCCCTGGGTGGGAAAGATCCCCTAAGAAGGAAATGGCACCCTACTCCAGTGTTCTTGCCTGGAAAATTTCATGGACAGAGGAGCCTGGTGGGCTACAGTCCATGAGGTCGGAAATAGTCAGACACAACTGGGCGACTGAGCATGCAAACACACCACATTTTACAAACAAATGCCTCATTTTCCTCACTCTTGCCCTGTCTCTGTGATTATCTCTTCCATCCTTTTGTCGTTTGTGTGTGTGTGTGTGTGTACTCCAGGTCTTAGTTGCAGCACTTAGGATCTTTAGTTTCAGTATATGGGATCTAGTTCCCTGACCAGGGATCAAACCCCTGGCCCTCTGCATTGGGAGCACAGAGTCTTAGCCACTGGTTCCCTGGGAAGTCCCTCTTTCATTCTTTCAAGAAGGGAAAGGCTACCGGCTCCCATTTGTAGTGGGAAAGTGGGCTCAAAGAAGTCAAGTCACAGGATACATTGTTAATAAATAGTGCAGCCAGAGTTTGAGCCCACCCCAGGTCCACCCTGACCAGAGTCTCCAGCTCTGGCCCCAGCATTAGGAAGCCAGGCCAACCCAAACAGAGCATCCCCAGCTTGTCCCAGACGATTGCTCCAGTGGTGGGATAGGGCCTGAGCAGGGACTGAGCCACAAGGAGCTTGAGATGGAGGAATTGAGGCTAATTACTCTGCAGGAAGCACTCACTGCCAATGAATTAATTAGGGCAGAGCTAGCCTGCGGCATCCCCGAAGCCCCCAGAGTCATTAAGGGAGAGGGAGTGTCTCATTACGGCTGGCAGCTTGGGAGGGGGAAGAGGAAGGCCAGCCCCCCCCCCCCGCCCCCCCTTCCTTCGACCCCACCCTCCTTACCAGAGTGGCCTGCTCAGCAAGCCAAGTGTCTGCAACCACAAGCAGAATTTCAGGGGAGCAAAGAAGAAAGTCAGAAATGAAGGGCTAAGTTACCTACCTCCAAAATCCAGTCAACATTTATATTTATGTAAGATATCTGGCTTCCCATATAGCTCAAACGGTAAAGAATCCACCTACAATGTGGGAGACCTGGGTTCAACCCCTGGGTCAGAAAGATACCCTGGAGAAGGACATGGCAACCCACTCCAGTATTCTAGCCTGGAGAATCCAACGAACAGAGGAGCCTGGTGAGCTACAGTCCATGGAGTCGCAAACAGTCGGAAACGACTGAGCAACTAACACTTTCGCACAGGATATTCAGAGTAGGTAAATATGGGACTCCCCTGGTGGTCCAGTGGGTAAGATTCTATGTCCCCAATGCTGGAGGCCCAGGTTCCATCCCTGGTCAGGGAGCTAGATCCCACATGCCACAGCTAAGATCCAGTGCAGCCAAACAGATAAATAATAATAAAAGATATTCAGAATAGGTAAATCTATAGAGAAAGAAAGCAGATTAGTGGTTACCAGGAGCTGGAGCAAGAAGGGGATGGGGAGTGATTGCTTTATGGGGTATGGGGTTTCCTTTTGGGGTGACAAAAAAATTTTGGAGCTAGATAGTGGTGATAGCTACAAAAAACATGAGTGTACTTATCACTAACTTATGCCTTTAAAATGGTTACAACGGCTATGGTGGAAATTATTTTGCAACAAATATATGTATCAAATCAACACATTGTACACCTTAAACTTCCACTGTGTGTGTGTGTGTGCGCGTGAGCACGTGCACACATGCGTGCTCACTCAGTTGCTCAGTCCTGTCCCAATCTTTACAACCCCATTAACTGTAGCCCACCAGGCTCCTCCGTCCATGGGATCAAACCCACGTCTTTTGCATCTCCTGCTTTAGCAGGCAGATTCTTTATCACAAGTGCCACCTGGAAAGCCAAAACTTCTACAATCTTATATGTCAATTATATGTCAATAAAAATGGAAAAAGTGGTTACAATGTTAACACTTGTGTGTTTTACAATTAAAAAGCCAGTCTCCTTGTAGTTCATGATTATTTATTCAATGTTGATGAACACCTTTGGGTGTTTTATTTTGTTTGTTTTAATGTTTACTTTTACTTATTTATTTATTTGGCTATGCCGGATCTTAGTTGCAGCACCCGGATCTTCAATCTTTGTTACAGCATACAGAATGTAATGCAAACTCTTAGTTGTGGCATGTGAGATCTAGTTCCCTGACCAGCGATCAAACCCAGTCCCCCTGCTTTGGAAATGTGGCGTCTTAGCCACTGGACCACCAGGAAGTCCAGTGAACACCTGTTTGATGCCCAGCATTGTACTGGGTGAGGAAGCCCAGCCCTGTGCTCAGAGCTCAATCTCAGTGAGAAATGGCACCATACAACTTCCATACAGCCTCCTGAGACACTCTCCATCCTCCTCTAATTCTGGTCTTAGGACGCTGACCCTCATCGATCATACCAACAGGTTCCTTTGCTCTCTGACTTCAGGTTGCATGCTGAGCAGCTTCAATCATGTCCAGCTCTTTGCAATCCTATGGGCTGTAGCCCACCAGGCGCCTCTGTCTATAAGATTCTCCAGGCAAGAATACTAGAGTGGGTTGCTGTGCCCTCCTCCAGGGGATCTTCCCAACCCAGGGATCGAACCCATGTCTCTTATATCTCCTACATTGGCAAGCAGGTTCTTTACCAGTAGTGCCACCTGAGGCTTCTTGTTGGGTTCAGGCTAAGGGAGCCCCTTGCAGGAGGACAAGGGGTGGAGGGTGAGACCTCAGTAGTTTTTCCCTCAAGTCCCTCCCCACGTGCTCACTGCAGGTATCAGTGCCCCTAGACTGTAGAACACAGGTCCAGGCAGGTAGCTCTTTCCAAATTCTAGAAGTAACTGCTCCCTCCTCTCCAGAATGTTCTTCCAGGTATGGCTAACTGCTCCCAGATGCAACTGACTTTGATAGTGTGGGTTCCTAGCCCTCCTCCCACACCTTCACCAAATGCTCCTCAACTTGTCCAGTCTGTATATTTGCATCCTGCTGAGACTTGTTGTTCAGACAGATATTCAGAAGAAGCAACAGAAAAATAAATGGGCAATGGGTGGACTGAAGCTAGTACTACCTTCAGTGGTATATCCAGGAACTGGGGAGCCCTAGCAGAACTATTGCTGTTGTTCAGTCACCGAGTCGTGTCTGACTCTTTGCCACCCCGTGGGCTGCAGCACACCAGGCTCCTGTATCCTCCACTATCACCCAGAGTTTGCTCAGATTCATGTCTACTGAGTCAGTGATGCCATCTAACCATCTCATCCTTTGCTGCCCCCTTCTCTTTTTGCCTTCAATCTTTCCCAGCATCAGGGTTTTTTCCAATGGGTCGGCTCTTTGCATCAGGTGGCCAAAGTATTGGAGCTTCAGCATCAGGGTTGATTTCCTTTAGGATTGACTGGTTTGATCTCCTTGCAGTTCAAGGGACTCTCAAGAGTCTTCTCTAGCACCACAACTTGAAAGCATCAATTTTTCAGCGCTCAGCCTTTCTTATGGTCCAAATCTCATATCCATATATGACTAGTGGGAAAACCACAGCTTTGTCAGCCAAGTGATGTCTCTGCTTTTTAATGTGTTGTCTAGGTTTGTCATTAGCTCAGTTCATAAAGAATCAGTCTGCAATGCAGGAGATCCCAGTTTGATTCCTGAGTCGGGACGATCCGCTGGAGAAGGGAAAGGCTACCCACTCCAGTATTCTGGCCTGGAGAATTCCACAGACTTTATAGTCCATGGGGTTGCAAAGAGTCGGACACAATTGAGCGACTTCCACTTTCACTGGGTTTGTCATAGCTTTCCTTCCACAGAGCAAGCGTCTTTTGATTTCATGGCTGCAGTCACCATCCACAGTGACTTTGGAGCACAAGAAAGGGAGAGATAAACAGAGGATAAATTTTTTAAAGACCTTTTTATTGTCAAGATAATGCATATTCATTGTAGAAAAATTGGGAAAATACAGAAAGGTTAGAAGGAAACAAACAAAAAAAATCACCAAATCCTCTTCATACTCACCATTAAAATGCTGTTGGACTACTTTCGAAGTGGGGATATTTTTCCTAGTTCACAGTTAGACTCATGCCTACATGTTACAATGTGGATGAACCTTGAGGACACTATGCTAAGTGAATAAACCAGAGACAAAAGGACAAGTGTTTGATGATTCCACTTATATGAAGTCCCTAGAGCAGTCAGATTCATAAAGACAGAGTGGTAGAGTGGGGGCCAGGGGCTCGGGGAGGGGGGTGGGGACTTCATGTTTAATGGGGACAGTTTCACTTTGGGAAGATGAATCAGTTCTGGAGAGGGATGGTGGTGACAGTTGCACAACAGTGTGAATGTCCTTATGCCACCGAACTTTATACCTAAAAATGGTGAAGATGGTAAATGTTATGCTGTGTATATTTTGTGTGTGCATGTGTGTGGTCACTAAATCATGTCCGACTCTTTGCAACCTCATGAGCTGTAGCCTGCCGGGTTCCTCTGTCCATGGGATTTCCCAGGCAAGAATACTAGAGTGGGTTGCCATTTCTGCCTCCAGGGGATCTTCCCAACCTAAGGATCGAACCTTTGTCTCTTGTGACTCCCACATTGGCAGACAGATTCCCTTCCAGTGAGCACAAGGATAGGAAATGTTACATAGAGACAGGCCAGCAGTAGGCAGGGGACCCCAGACTTAAAGGGACAGATATCATTATACTAGCCTTCTAGGGCTACAATAACAAATTACCACAAACTGGGTGGCTTAAAAGAATAGGAATTTACTCTCTCGCAGTTCTGAAGCCCAGAATTCTGGACCAAAAGGTTGGCAGGGTCACGCCCCCCACAGAGGGTCTAGGCAAGGAACTTCCTTGCCTCTTCCAGCTTCTAATGGTTGCCAACAAACCTTTTTATTGTTCTCATTCCGTTGCTAAGTTGTGTCCAACTCTTTTCGACCCCTATGGTTTGTCACCTGCCAGGCTCCTCTTGTTCATGGGATTCCCAAGCAAGAACACTGGAGTGGCTTGCCACATCCTTCTCCAGGAGATCTTCCCGGCCCAGGGATTGAACTTGTGTGTCCTGAATTGGCAGGTGGATTCTTTACCACTGAGCCACCAGGGAAGCCCTCCAGCAAGCTTTGGCATTCCTCAACTTGTAGGCATGACTCCAGTCCATGCCTCTTTCTACACATAGCTGTCTTACCTCTCTATGTCTCTGTCTCTTCACACAGCCTTCTTATAAGGATATCATTCATTAGATTAAAGGCCCACCCTACTCCAGTATAACATCCCCACCCTACTCCAATATAACCTCATGTCAACTGTTTACATCTTCAAAGACCCTATTTCCAAATCAGGTCATATTCATAGGTACTAAGAGTCTGAGTTTCAACATAACTTTTGGGGGAGACACACTTCAATCCACCACAGTGGGCAAGGTCCTTCATCTGTCCTACCTACCACCTAATTTGGGTTCCCGCAAAAGAAAGATGCTTAGGACTTCCCTGGTGGTCCAGTGGCTAAGACTCCAAACTCTCAATGCAGGTGCCCAGGTTCAATCCCTGGTTAGAATACTAGATCCCACATGTTGTAACCAAGAGTTCACATGCTACCACTAAGACCCAGTGTAGCCAAATAAATAAATATTTTTTTAAAAAATAAGAAGGATGCTTGGAGGCTGAGCAGCCAAAACAGGAACACCCATGGCAGAAGCACCAGAAACTCTTCCATTGGTCCACACATGGACTGTCCAGGTGTGGTAGGGCCACAGTCATTCAGTCATTCAACAAATAAATATTAAGAACCTGCTTTGCACTAGGAACTGGGCTATGTACCAGGGATTCAGTGATGACTAGAACAGGTGAGCTCCTGGCAGACGATAGTCCATGGGGTTACGAAAGAGTTGGACATGACTGAGTGACTAAACAACAACAAAGGACAGGAGAGGTCCCAGACAAGGACCTGGTATTTAGGAACGGAGTTGAGAAAATCACAAACTGGTGCAGGAGAGATGCAGTAAAACATGCAATGTGATTTGTCAGATGGTCAAGGAAGGACCTTTTAGGAGATAATACTTGGGCAAAGATCTAAAGGATGAGACGGATTAAACCATATAAAAATGCAGGCAAGAAACATTTCAGAGAGGGAAGAATATTCCAGAGAAGGCAAATGCGACTGCAAAGACCATAAGATTAAATAGGCTTGATGAATCTGATCACAGCATAGCTGATCCTTCATGAGCCAAGGACGAAGTGATGGCATATAGGAAAGGAAAGGTGGACAGAGGTCACCAGGTTGTAACTGGAATTCTTTTCTATTCAGTTCAGTTCAGTCACTCAGTCGTGTCCAACTTTTTCCGGCCCCATGGACTGTAGCACGCCAGGCTTCCCTGCCCATACCAACTCCTGTTCTGTAGATCATGGTAAGAAATGTGGATTCTATCCCATACTTGAGACTCATCTCACTAAACCTACCGATTGGTCTTAAAGTCACAGGCATCCTAACCAAACAAGTGATACTCAAATCCACTAATGTGGATGAGATTTTCTAGGGAGAAGGTGATGGAGAAGGTGAAGGAGAATGGATGATGGAAATCTAATATTGTTCAGTAGCGCAGTCGTGTCCAACCTTTGTGACCCCTCATGGACTGCAGCATGCCAGGCTTCCCTGTCCTTCACTATCTCCCAGAGTTTGCTCAAACTCATGTCCATTGAGTCAGTGATGCCATCCAACCATCTCATCCTCTGTCATCCCTTTCTCCTCCTGCCCTCAATCCTTCCCAGCATCAGGGTCTTTTCCAGTGAGTTGGCTCTGTGCATCATGTGGCCAAATTATTGGAGCTTCAGCTTCAGCATCAGTCCTTCCAATGAATATTCAGGATTGATTTCCTTTAGGATTGACTGGTTTGGTCTCCCTGCAATCCAAGGGACTCTCAAGAGTTTTCCCCAACACCACAGTGCAAAAGCATCAATTCTTTGGCACTCAGCCTTCTTAATGGTCCAGCTCTCACTTCCATACATGACTACTGGAAAAACCATAGCTTTGACTATATGGACTTTTATCAGCAAAGTGATGTCTCTGCTTTTTAATACACTGTCCATAGTTGTCATAGCTTTCTTTCCAAGGTGCAAGTGTCTTTTAATTTCATGGCTGCAGTCACCATCCACAGTGATTCTGGAGCCTAAGGAAATAAAACCTGCCACTGTGTCCATTGTTTCCCCATCTATTTGCCATGAAGTGATGGGACCAGATGCCATGATCTTTAGTTTTTTAAATATTGAGTTTTAAGCCAGCTTTTCACTCTCCTCTTTCACTTTCATCAAGAGGCTCTTTAGTTCCTCTTCACTTTCTGCCTTTACAATGGTATCATCTCCGTATCTATGCTTGTGTGCTTAGTCTGTCAGTCATGTCTGACTCTTTGTGATCCCATGGACTGTAGCCAGGCTCCTCTGTCCATGGGGATTCTCTAAGCAAGAATACTGGAGTGGGTTGCCATGCCCTCCTCCAGGGGATCTTCCCAACCCAGGGATCAAACCCAGGTCTCCCTAATTGCAGGCGAATTCTTTACCATCTGTGCCACCAGGGAATTCCATGAAAGCTTGAGTGGGTAGCCTATCCTTTCTCCAGGGGATCGTCCCAACCTAGGAATTGAACCAGGATCTCCTGCATTGCAGGCAGATTCTTTACCAGCTGACCTATCAGGGAAGCTGTTTCTCATCTGCCTATCTGAGGTTGTTGATATTTCTCCCGGCCATCTTGATTACAGCTTGAGCTTCATCCAGCCTGGCATTTCGCATGATTGCTGCATAACAAATTAACCCAAAATTTAGCAGCTTAAAACTTTAAAACAATATATCTATTACATGGGTTTCTAGGAGTCAGGAATCTGGGCAGAGCTTAGCTGGGTTTTCGGGCTCAAGGTCTTTGACCAGACTGTAGACAAGCTGTCAGCCAGGGCAGCTATCTAGTCCCAAATCTAGACCGGGGTAGGATATGCTTCCAAGCTCACTTCTGCGGTCATTGGCAAGATTCAGTTCTTCATGAGTACTGGACTGAGGGTCTTAAGTCCTTAGTGGCTGATAACCAGAAGTCTTCTCAGTTCCTTGCCATGTGGCATCTTCTTTTCTAAAAGAGTGAGCAAGACAGAAGCCATGATTTCTTTGTAACCTAATCTCAGAAAGGACATCCTATCGATCTATTGGTTAGAAGTGAGTCTCTAGGTTCAGCCCACATTCAAAAGAGGGTATTACACAGGGCATGAAGATCAGAGGTGGAGACCACAGGAAGCCATCTTCAAGATTGCCTAAAGCACCTAAACAACCTAACTATTTGAGGGTGGATGGCAGACAACCAGCCAATGAAGGACCAAGACTACAGTCAAAAAGGAAGAGTGAGAAAGAGTGTAGGGGAGGATATTCAAGTTTCAGGAAGCTGATAATTTCAAATACTACCTAGAGGTCAAGTTCCTTGGGATGGAAAAGAAACTAGGAATTGGTCCATTGCAGAGGAGGACATTGATAACCTTTGCCCAAACCATTTCAGAGAAGTGACGGGGGCTAGAGACATACAGACCAGTGTTTATCCCTCACTGACCAGCACGGTCACTACCTCTGCAGGAGGTGATCAGAAAAACCAGGAAGAACCTCCTCTCCCAGTCTGGGGCTTCCCACAGTCTTCTGACACCTCCCCCAGGAAAGCGACCTCATTTCTAAAAGACAAAACTGATTCTAGGTCATATCCCCCTGGAACAAGAGACCAATTGATGTGATTATCTCCAAGAGAAAGGGGGCATCTACTAAAAGTAGAACCTGGTGCCCCAGAAGGGAAGACATCGGGGAACCTAAAAAAGGGTCTCTGATAATTACCTGCCAAGATTTCAGAGTGAAGGGCATCTCCATGTAATAGCAAAGGAAAAAAGGAAAGAAAAGCCAGAAGTTTTAAAAGGTCCTCCTTCTTCATATATTCTGCAATTTCATTCTGTTTAATACAGGGCAGAATTACGTTCCCCACTTTGTAGGACTTATTATACAGAATATCTTTGGTCCCACCAAAGATGGCTACAAAAAGGAATTTCTGTAAAGTGTTCTTCATTATAAAAATCAGAGAGCTAATTTCACAAATATTCCCCACTGGCCTGAGTTAGAAATACTGGAGCTTTAGCATGTTGGGTGATGCATATACCTGTAATTTTATGTGGGGAGGGGGAGAAAAAGAAATGAATGGCTACAGTGAAATCAAGACATGTTCAGAGTAGTTATCTCTGGATAGTAAAATTACAGATGACTCTTATTCTAATCATATTTTTCTGTGTTTTACACAATGTGTGTGTGTGTGTGTGTGTGTGTGTGTGTGTGTGTGTTTAGTCACTCAGTCATGTTCTCCTCTTTGTGACTCTTAGGACTCGAAGGCTCCTCTGTCCATGGGAATTTTCAGCCAAGAATACTGGAGTGGGTTGCCATTTCCACCTCCAGGGGATCTTCCTGACCCAGGGATTTGAACCCACATCTCCTGTGGCTCCTGCATTACAGATGGATTCTTTGCTGTTGAGCCACCAGATGAGCAATGAAAATGAGAAGTTGGCAGGCTGAGAAACAGGCAGTAGTATGCACCAATCCCAATGCTCAAACAATGTAATACACACTAGGAGTATATTGGCAAGAAAGAGGTGAGCCAATTAAAAGCCAGAATGGGACTGACCACACCCCCATCCATCACCCTAATGAATTTCACCTAAGACCCAAGTTGGGGCCAAAATCCTCCATATTTAAGTCTGACGCAGTAAAGCTTCCTCAGATGTCCCTCAGGTTGCTTAGCACACCAAATAGATGTGCTCCATACACCAGGCAGCAAACCCATCCAGTGAGATTCTCCAGTTAGGAAGATGGAAGCATTCAATGAACAGAGCAAAAGTAGATGGTTGAGTCCAGAATGTTGTCCCAAATGAGCTATCTCCTAGGTTCTTTGTGAAACCTTCTCTGCACCTCCTAGTATTAGAAGAGCTCATCCATCTATTCATTTAATTAATAAAAATGAAAAGTAAGTACTTTCACAAAGATTACTCTCTGTCAGTCACCATGCTAAGCACTTCACTCATATTATCTTCTTTAATCCATCCCATAATCCTATTATGCTAGTTGACAGATGAGGAAACAGAGGCACAGAGAAGTCAAGCAACTTTCCCAAGATCACTCAGATGGCAATGGTCAGAATCATAATCTGAACCTTAGTCATCTGGCTCCAGAATCTTGACCATGTTACTGCCCTGGTTCCAGTGAAGATCTGTTGAGTCAGATACCATTGGACCCGGTGGCTAATGACGAACCCACAGTCTCATGAACACTTGAAACAAACCTCCATCCCCAAAGGTTACCTGCCTTCATTTTTTCCTGGTGATGCTGTTAGGGGAAGCACACTGATTGAAACCACCCACCCTGGCCAGGCACCAGAGTAACCATTTGCATGAGTTGTTTTATGACAGGAGATCCTGATAAGGAATATGGAACTAATAAGCCACCACCAACCGGAAGAGTTTAAAAAAGGTCAAAAGGAGACACCGTGTGTCTGTCCACTTCCCAGAATCCCTCTCGCTAGCATCCATCTTGGCTGAGTGATGCGTGCGCCACCAGGAAAGACTCTGAATTAGAATGATTGGCCAAAGACTACCCAGAAACTAATCCCATCACCATAAAACCCAAGACTGCGAGCCACGCGGCAGAGCAGTTCTCCTGGGTTCCCTTACCTACTGCTCTCCACCCGGGTGCCCTTTCCCAATAAAGTCTCTTGCTTTGTCAGCATGTGTCTCCTTGGATAATTCATTTCCGAGTGTTAGACAAGATTCCAGTTTCGGGCCCTGGAAGGGGTCCCCCTTCCTGCAACAAACGGCGACTCTGGTGGGATTCTTCTTCGCTGAGACTGACATCCAGACCACTCGGGGTACTCAGGGGCCAGCTTGCCTGCCAGTGGACCAGACCCAGCGGCTGCAACTGGGACCCTTTTGTCCCTGGTCTCCTCCTGACGCGGACAACTGGCCAGAGTGCCGTGACCGGTAAGAAACAAGAGACTTTATTGACCTCTCTCCCCTTCCCTCTCTCTTTCCTCTCCTTAACCCTTCCTATCCTTCCCGTTTTTCTAGTCCCCCGGTCCTGGAAGCAGGAATCTGGTCAAAGGGCCTCAGCTTGAGCTGAGGATTGGAGACTGATCACCTCCTCTTGGCAGAGAACTCGAATTTTCTGGTCTGGTTTCTGGTAGGGCCAAGTTCCAGTCCTCCCTTTTCTGGAAGCCCAGGGAAAAGTCCCATAATGCCTGGGTGTCTGCAGGTGGCAGGAGACGTCTGTAAGGCCACCCCTTTTACCCCCCTTTCCCGCCTCCTCCTCCTTCTTTCAACCTGGCTTCCTTTCCTCCTTTTGAAATCTTTGAAGACATCTGAAGTTTTGTGTCTCTATAGAAGGTTTTCTGAGAGACTGTATTCTTGTATTTAAGGGAGTTTCTGATGAGGACTGTCAGGTTTATATGTGTGTGTTTTAACTCTGTTCTGTGTTGTGATTTGTGATGGCCATTTTGCTTTGTCTGGCTACCATTTAGACCTGCCGTCATTTTGTTAGAACTTGATTTTCTTTTCCTGTGCCGTGAGACCACGGCTCTCAAGAACACTTATCTAGACCATCTCTAACTCCTGAGACTGAGAAAAAAAGAAAAAAAGCCTTTAAAAATGTTATTTATTTCAACATTTTTTATAAACTAGTAAATTTTATATTGTAATATCTAATTCATGACCAAACTTAGAAAATGAAGCTAGATCTTGCACTGTGTCTGTCTAAATATGTCTTGGTATGTTTTTGTCTCTGGGTAATATTTTTTAGGTTAATTTGTAAATGAGCTCTATTTAATTGGCTTAAAAAAAGATAAGCACTTACAAATCAAATAATTCTAAATTAAACAATAAATTCCAGGTTCAGGTGAACTGGGAAATATTCAGTATTAAATACCTGATATTAATGTTTGTTTGTTGACCTATCTAATATAGACATGTCTTAGAGTAATTAACATCAAGTAAAATATTTTCATTGTACCTAGGTTTAATATAAGTTAAATATTATACCTGTTACAAGTTTCTCAACAAAAAAATTACCTTGAGTAAAAAAACTTCTAAAAAAATGTAAATGAGGTATGAGTTTGTATATAAACTCTATTAAAAATAATTATTCTTTAAGAATATCTGTCTACAATAATCTCCCCAGATTGGTGTAACTTGAATTTCTAAGGGTTGTGCTAAACTAAGTATTAGAAGTCTATTAAATAATTAGGTCATTTCCAAATAAAATAAGATTTTGAAACATTTACTACTAAACACTGATTTCCTTTTACAGAAAAACTAGAGATTTGGGACTATAAATAAATAATGTTTGATGCCATCCTAAAATGTTTTAAAAAAAGCAAGGGTTTTAGAAATTATCACTGGTATTTATGCTCACCAATCTATAAAATGCTAATATAAAAGTTAGCTCTTGGTTGCTAAAGGAAAGCAGGAAGTGTGCTTTCAGTAAAAAAAGAGTAAAAAAATACTAAAAAGAGTTATGCATGATCAAGATTTTCTAAAATTAGATTACAATTAGTTAAATAAATAGATTTTGTTAAAAATGACACGGTCATAAGAAAACTGGTTAGAGCCAATTAGGTCCAAGATGGCGGAGCTGACTTTCACTAGACCTTGAGCCTTGGTATTTGCGCCCATTGTGACATATCAACAAGCTAAATGATACACCCATCAACATTGACTGAATCTGACCAAATGTTCTAAAGCTTTTAATTGATCTTTTCGATAAAACTTCCTGAATCGAATTCTTTTGAAGTTTCTTTGACATCTAGCTAACTTTGGGGTGTTTCAGAGGGCCCCTGAAACATCCCAAAGAGAGATATTAAACTGTGTTTATTTGGTTGGTTAAATTACATAAAAAAGATTATCAAATGAGCAATAAATCTGCTCATGTTATAATGTATGGTAAAATTACTAATACAGATATCCTAGAAATTATATGGAGTTCTTAACATTTTGATATGTCTTGGTGTTCTAATGAGAAACCTGATGACTTCACAAAAGTTAACAAAGAACTAAATGAACCAGCGAATATGCTTATAATTTTTATGGTTTCTATCTGAAAAATTACAGGTTTGAATCTTGTGTTTTCCAGGAGTAAGGAAAACATTCCTCTCAAACTAATTATGAAAATAATTTGGTAAAATTATATGTTATGAACAAAACAATTATATTTTCTCTCTATCTGACTCCTCCAGAAATTTGAAACTCTTAGGTTTCCAGTAAGTTTATCAAATGAGCTAAGAAAGTTATCTCACTAACAGGTACAAAAATCTCAAGGAATTTTTGAGACCTTAAAAAGGAAAGAGTTCATCAGACCAAAATTAGTGAGAACAGACCTAATTTGCAAACAAAGTAGCCTTAATTTGGTTATATTTGATAAAAATGAGGGTAACTTTGGGGAAAAAGAAATATTTCAAAAAATGTTAAATCCCAGTTTGTTAATAGAGGTCTGCATATAGTAAGACTCATTTCTTAGATAGTTCTTTGCTGTTATGTGATATTAATGCAAAATTTAATTAAATTCTTAAAAAAACACCCTAAGTTTGTTTCTAAAGCTTATCTCAGTAATCTCTTTGGATAAAGATCAGATGCCTCATGACTGCAACCAGGATGGGAAAAAGACACAATTTAAGAGACTGTCTCCAACCTGGATAGAAGGACTTTTTATCAGGTACTCTTAACTAGCTCAGGCACAATGAAATGGAAGAAAAATTAACCCTTAGATTAATTCCTACTTCCAAAGGCCCCTACACTGGATTGGTCTATAAAAAAGACAGCTGACCTGATCTCACCTTAAAATGATGCTCAAACAGGAGAAACTACACTACTCCAGGATGAGAAGACAGTGACATCAAAGGTAGACAGCTTGCCCAAGATGCTGGATCTGATTCGTATGATCATTTATAATGTTTTCTTGACTTCTTAGACCTTTGCATATAAATCGAATGCTTTTCTATCATAGGCCTGATCCTATGCTAGTTTTAAAAATCAATCCAATTGGGTTTGTGGCCAAATACCTGTATCTAGTTCTGGGTTACCTTGGCAAATTTCTCTACTACAAGACTCTAACTGGTTGGCCTGAGAAAATTTACTTTAAAAAAACAATTATAGTCATATTCAGGTCACTGTGATACTACCAGACGGGATCCCCTCACTGGGCCAATTAATAATGCCTACTCTGACTCTGGCCATAAATTTGAGCCTTTTTCTATTCCTCAAGCTCAGTCAGAGCAACAAATAAAGTTCCAGCAAAAGAAAAAGAAATCTCCCACAATTATGAGATAGATTTATATAGATAACACCAGGTTATGGTACTTTAGGTTTAAAGTCTCCTCTGTGTTAAAAACAATTAAATCATACTAAAAATAATCAGTCTAGTAACACTAAAAAACTGGGCTATGTGCCTTATAGATGGTGGTGCCAATGTATAATTTCCCTAAAAGATAAAGATTCGTACAGAGTAGACTAAGTCAGACGACCTGGGATATACTGGGCTACATCTAATGGAAGCTCTTAACTTAAGTCTTACTTGTGACTTTACTAATACTGCTGGCTATGTTCTTTGTATTTCGCCTGTTTTACAAAATTGCTGTTTCTTACACTACCAAATGTGTGACTGAGGCCTCTGATAAAATAATATATAGTTCCCTATGAGATCGATAATGATAACAGTGTAACTCTAGATATAAAAAAAAAAAAGCAACAAGAGAAAATGTTTTCCTGGACCAAGAGGCTAGTAAGACAGGTGGTCCAGAGAATTTTAGATACTGTTTTATGGCCTAGTCCAGTAACAGCACATTGAGTGGCCAGTCAACAAAATCTTTGCCACACCTGAGAATGGACATTCTCAGCACCATGAGATAAAATGGTCATAAAATGCCCCCCTCAAAATCGTGGTCAAGTTTATGAGCAAAAAGGGGCTCTGCCAACTAAAGATTGACACTTGCCATCTACATCTACAGAGATTAAATCATGGCCACTGCAACTGCTGACTTTCAATGGCCCTAAAAAGAGTTCAGGGTAAAAATAAAAAATGAGGCACTCTGTGCTCTAAAAAAAAAACTGGCAGAACAGGCCTTCAGATAGTTAGATCTTTTCAAGAGATTTTATAAGTCCCAATTCTTGCATCTTCTCATACCTAAAAAAACACTGACGTCATTAATGGTGACATCTGCTTTGGCTATTAAAAAAAATTTTACAATTAAAAGTCAAAATAGAGTACTCAGCTATGGTTCAGACATCCTGAAAAATAACTAGGTGATATTATGGGCATAATTTCAGATTAGACATTGTATTGCTAAACACTTGAGTTTTCTGAGTCGTGTCAGGCTTAGATGCCACCATTCTCCAGACAATGTCTGCTAAAAGCTAGTAACTTATACCTTACTTTTTATAAAACTAGGCAACTGGCCACCTGGCTAAAAGTCTCCCCAAAGTGCCAGTTCCAGACTGGGTTTCAGGCCTATTCTTCTTTTAAAAAAGAGATTTATTTTGTCTATTAAAATTCCAGTTATCCCTCCTCCAGCTACTACTAATTGGGTCTGTTAAAACAAAATGGTAGACCAAAAAATTGAAATTTTAATCATACAAGGCTCAGATCTAAAACTTGGAACTCAAGAATACTTCCAATTCAGTGTCTCTTCTCCAAGCTGAGTCAGTCCTATGCCCCATTTTGACAAAAAGTTATCACAGTCATAGTTGCCCTGTTCCTTAAATTAAAACTGAGCAGGACTCTGTGGGGTGGCGACTCTAGAGTACAGACCTGCTGTACTGTAGGATGTAGGCTTCATTCAGCCTCCTTGACCTTCCCTGAGCTCCAAAGGGTAGATTCTAATTAGATTGCTAATCAGAGAAGGGAGAGAATACAAAAACAGAAAAAAAAACAATCAAATGGTGGTACAGCCTTGAGATGGGGTCCTAGTTCCTACCCCAAAAAATATGCATAACAATGTCTTTTGAGTTCTTCTAGAGAACTGGAGCCCCCACCCAGGTGGAGGATGGTAACTTCAGACTAAACACAAGATTCCTGGAGCACAGCTCTGTTGCTTCACCACCAGCCAATCAAAAAAAAAAAGTCACAAACCCTGCAGCCCTCACCCCAAATGTTGCCTCCTGTTTCTGGGGACCAGTGATGACCATCCTGTTAGGTCTCCTGTTTGGTCCCTGTCTATTTCATCTCTGAGAGGCGCCAACAGTTTCAAACTAAATTGCTGTTATTACAAAAATAAAAGCTGTCTTCAGAAATGGAACACCCCAACTTAGATCAGGTAGAGAGAGACTTCTGCTCTGCTAGGCAGGCCTACGCCCAGGCACAACCAAAAAAAAGTTACAAAAAAAAAAAGAGACCTCCGCCCCAATTCCCAAAAAGCATCTTGAGTATAAAGTCTCTCAGGGGGGGGTTGTTAAGAGAAGCACACTGATTGAAACCACCCACCCTGGCCAGGCCCCATAGTAACCATTTGCATGAGTTGTTTTATGACAGGAGATCCTGATAAAAAATACTAAACTAATAAGCCGCCACCAACCGGAAGAGTTTAAAAAAGGTCAAAAAGAGACACCGCGTGTCTGTCCACTTTCCAGAATCCCTCTTGCTAGCATCCATCTTGGCTGAGTGATGCGTGCGCCACCAGGAAAGACTCTGAATTAGAATGATTGGCCAAAGACTACCCGGAAACTAATCCCATCACCATAAAACCCAAGACTGTGAGCCACACAGCAGAGCAGTTCTCCTGGGTTCCCTTACCTACTGCTCTCCACCCGGGCGCACTTTCCCAATAAAATCTCTTGCTTTGTAAGCATGTGTCTCCTCGGACAATTCATTTCCGAGTGTTAGACAAGGGCCCAGTTTTGGGCCCTGGGTATATATATATGTATATACCAACTGAGCTATGAGGGAAGCCGATAGATAGATAGATAGATAGATAGATAGATAGCTCAGTTGGTAAAGAATCCACAGGCAATGCAGGAGACCCCAGTTCATTCCTGGGTTGGGAAGATCCCCTGGAGAAGGGAACAGCTGCCCATTCCAGTATTCTGGCCTGGAGAATTCCATGGACTGTATAGTCCATGGGATCACAAAGAGTCTGACACAAATGAGTGACTTTCATTATATATATATTATATATTTTATATATTTTATATATTATATAGAGAGAGAAGTCAGGAGGAGAAGGGGACAACAGAGGATGAGATGGTTGGATGGCATCACAGACTCAATGGACATGAGTTTGAGCAAGTCCCGGGAGTTGGTGATGGACAGGGAAGCCTGGCATGCTGTGGTCCATGGGGTTGCAAAGAGTCTGACACAACTGAGCGACTGAACTGAACTGAACAATGAGATTGGGCTTCCCAGGTGGCGCTGTTGTCGAGTCCAAACTGGCACTGCTCGCTGAAAGATAAGTCAATGAATCCGAGATGAGGTGTTGAGATCAGGAAGGGACTTTATTCTGGAGCTGGCTGACCCAGAAGATGGCAGGCGAGAGCCTCAAAATAACCATCTTGTCAGGGCCTGGATGCCAGGTTCTTTTATGGCTCAGAGATTGGGGCGGGGAGTGGGGAGAGCGTGGGGGGGTGTGGTGTGGAGGAAACAAAGTAAAAAGACTATTCAATTCTTGCAAATGTCCCCTAGAATGGCAAACCTCAGGCAGGGTAATGTGTTAGTTTTCGCTTCTTTACAGTCCTTTACAAGTGGGCAGCTCAGGCTTGTCTCCCTGAGAGAGGCTATTGTGTGTACCTACCTTAACAAAAAAAGCCACAAGATGAGGGTTAAAGTCACAAAAGCAGATAGAGCATGAATTCAAAACTAACCCTTCCTGGTTACAGTGCTAGTGGTAAAGAACCTGCCTGCCAAGGCAATGCTATGAATCCAAGCGCTCTGCTCACTGCACGACAGGCCGGTGAGTCAGAAAGACGAGGTATTGAGGCAAGGAAAACAACTTTATTCAGAAAGCAGCTGACCAAGAAGACGGCAGGCTAGTGCCTCAAAATAACCATCTTTTGGGGGTCTGGATGCCAGGTTCTCTTATAGATCAGAGAGAAAGAAGCAATGAGAAACTCAAGTCAAAAGGCAGAATAGAGAGAGAGAGGCAGTGGGGAAGTAAAATGAAAGGGTCTTTAGTTTTGTAAAACATCTCCAGGGGACTGGCCAACCTTTGGAAGGGGTGTGTTAATCTCTTCTGTTCACAGGTGGGCAGGGACAAACTATCTCTCCATGAGCTGAACAAAGGCACTTTAGTTTACAGTCAAGTAGAGGGGCAGAGTCCTCCAGGCAAGCCAATAAGTATGATTATGATAACAAAAACAATGAAAAGAAAGTCAAAGAAACAGTTTCCAACATGGAGTCAGAATCGGTTTCCTCCCTGTAACAGCAAGAGACATAAGAGATTCCTGGGTCAGGAAGATCCCCTGGAGGAGGGCATGGTAACCCACATACTGACAATTCCCATATCCTAGCCTGGAGAATCCCATAGACAAAGGAGCCTGGTGGGCTACAGTCCACAGGGTCTCAAAGAGTCGGACACAACTGAAGTGACTTAGCACACACACGCACAATTAGATTCACTGAAGGGTTTTTTCCAGTCCTGTGGCCACTGCTGAGTTTTCCAAATTTGCTGTGCATGTTAAAAAGCATATTAAAAAGCAAAGACACTACTTTGCCAACAAAGGTCTGTCTAGTCAAGGCTATGGTTTTTCCAGTGGTCAGGTATGGATGTGAGAGTTGGACCATAAAGAAAGCTGAGCACCGAAAAATTGATGCTTGTGAACTGTGGTGTTGGAGAAACTCTTGAGAGTCCCTTGGCTGCAAGGAGATCCAACCAGTCCATCCTAAAGGAAATCAGTCCTGGGTGTTCATTGGAAGGACTGATGTTGAAGCTGAAACTCTAATACTTTGGCCACCTGATGCAAAGAGCTGACTCATTTGAAAAGACCCTGATGCTGGGAAAGATTGAGGGCAGGAGGAGAAGGGGACGACAGAGGATGAGATGGTTGGATGGCATCGCCAACTCAATGGGCATGAGTTTGAGTAAACTCCAGGAGTTTGTGATGGACAGAGAGGCCTGGCGTGCTGCGATTCATGGGGTCGCAAAAAGTCGGACATGACTGAGCAACTGAACTGAACTGACTGAAGGGTTTTTAAATAAGAAAGTGATGTGCTCTGGGCTTTACAGGTGGCTCAGTGGTTAAAAAATTCACCTGCCAATGCAAGAGACATGGGTTCAATCCCTGGTCCAGGAAGATCCCACATGCCTCAGAGTAACTAAGCCCGTGTACCACAACTATTGAGCCTGTACTCTAGAGCCCAGGAGCTGTGACAACTGAGGCCCATGCACCCTAGACCCCATGCTCCACAACAAGAGAAGCCAATGCAATGAGAAACCCGAGCACCACAATGAAGAGTAGCCCCCACTCACTGCAGCTAGAGAAAAGCCCACACAACAACAAAGACCCAGCACGCCCCAAAATAAATAGAGAAATTAAAAAAAAGAAGAAATCACCTGCCAATGCAGGAGACTCGGGTTTGATCCCTGCATCATGAAGATCCCCTGGAGAAGGAAATGGCAACCCACTCCAGTCTTCTTGCCTGGGAAATCCCATGGACAAGAGGAGCCTTGGTGGGCTACAGTGTGTGTGTCATGGTCCAGGCGTGGGTTGGAAAAAATCCAGACTTGAGACAGAATGAGGGGAAATAAAATTTATTAGAGTGGGAGACGCTGTTAAAACAGTGGGCCAGCTCAAGGGAGGACCAACATTGAACTGGGATCCTTAGTGCATTTTTATAGCCAGGGGACAAGGAGCAGGATAGGGGTTTTACAGGTCATTTGCTGATTGGATGAGGCACATATACTGGGTGGGGGAAGAGTAAGGCAAATACCTTCTCCCTATGGGGTAGGAGAGGAGACAGGTTATACTGCTCGGGAGGACCTGAATCTGTTAATAGTTATGACAGGGGGGAGGGAAGCACAATAAGGGTCTGGTTTTTCTGTTCCTGCATCCCAAGATCCTCCTTGGTTTTATCTGCTCTTTCATCCTTGGGTCACCACAGTGTGGGGTCCCAAAGAGTCAGACGTGACTTAGCGACTAAACAACAACAACAGATGTGCTCTAGTTTAAAACCAGGTGCTGACTGTGGTGTGGAGGATGAATTTAGGAAGGCAAGGGGGAGAGGCAGGGAGACCAGGTGAGTGAGAAATGATGGTGTGAATGAGAATAAGAATGCAGATGGTAGCAATGGAGAAAAAATAATCATATTGGAGATAAGTTTTGAAGGTAGGACAGGCAAAACGTGTTGGTGGATTGCATGTGGACACAAAAAAATTAAGGAAGCTTACTAAGTTTTTAACATGAGCAACTGGGGTGGATAGTGGGCAAGTATCAAGTCAAGGAACACTAGCAGAGGAAAAAGATCAGAAATGTTCATCAAAAACATGGTTTTGATCATTCAAAAAGACACATGCACCTCAATGTTCATTGCAGTGTTATAAGAAACATGGCAATGGAAGAAGATAAGTGGTACTCAAAGATGCAGAACATCAGGGTTTTATTCAGTACCGGTGCTGGCCCAGCAGAGCCATCTCCAAAGGCTGAGCGCCCCAGCTTTATTCTGGGTTTCTTTTATACACCGTAAAGTTCCCACTTAAACAGTCGGATCCCTCCCCTCCCCAAGTAGCCCAAGTTCCCATGGATGTAACAAGCAAGCAAGATCACAGAAGCAAAAGCAGTGATTGATGAGCTACAGCAGTTAAAACAAGATAACAGAACAGAAAGCAAAAGGTTGTGACTTTCACTGGGGGCTTTGATCTTGCCCCTATCTCAGCAGCACTCTTTAGAATAGCCAGGACATGGAAGCAACCTAGATGTGCATCAACAGATGAATGGATAGAGAAGATGTGGTACATATATGCAGTGGAATATTACTCAGCCATAAAAAGGAATGAATTCGAGTCGGTTCTAGTGAGGTGATGAGCCTAGAGCCACCTCAGAGTGAAACAAGTCAGAAAGAGAAAAACAAATATTGTATATTAACACATTTATAGGGAATCTAGCAAAACAGTACTGATGAACCTATTTGCAGGGCAGGAATGGAAATAGAGATGCAGACATAGGAAACAGATGTGTGGGGGAGGGAAGAGAGGGTGGGACAAATTGAGAGAGTAGCATTGCAACATGTACATTATCAAATGCAAATAAATAGCCAGTGGGAAGTTGTTGTATAACAAAGGGAGGCTCAACCTGGTGCTCCGTGACAACCTACAGGGGTGGGATAAGGTAGGAGTGGAGGGAGGTTCAAGAGAGAGGGGACATATGTATACTCATGGCTAATTCACATTGTTATATGGCAGAAACCAACCCAACATTGTAAAGCAATTATCCTCCAATTAAAAATTTTAAAAATTAAAATTAAAAGCATTGTGGTTTTGGACCTGTTAAGTTTGAGGTGCCTATCAGTTGCCCAGGTAAAGATGCCATAGCTTGAAGGGAAAAAAAAAAAGGTGATGTGACGGAGAATTATGGCGGAGGCGGGGAGGGCAGTTGTCTCTTCTTCTTCCCCAGACTCCAACGGGCTTCCTGTGTTGGAGGAATTCCACATCATATTGTCCTGGTGGAAACAAAGTCCTCCTTCCTCCATAGAAACAGGAAGTTCAGCCATGAGTCATTTTTCCTAGCTTCCTTTGCAGTCCAGGCATGGCCATGTGAGACAGGCTTAGGCAATTAGACACAGCCACCTTGGACCCTGGAAACTAAAAGGGGCAAAAAAGCAGTTGCTATAGAGAACTGACTCAGTTGCTGGCTGTAGTAGCCATGCCATTCCAGGGGACAGTCAACCAACAGCTGAGATTTCTGCAACAGTAGTCATGGTGTCCTTCAGAGCCACTGTATGTCTTTGTTCTGTGTGTCTTTTGCTATGATTCTGACTGTGAAACCATCTATTCCTTTTCTGTGGCTTGCACTAAAAATCCTGAGTGATAGGAGAGAGTAGGCCTTAGATACTGCACTAAGGAAAGCCTCCTTTAACACAGTGATATTTAAGCTGGGTTCTGGACTTCCCTGGTGGCACAGTGGATAAGAATCTACCTGCCAATGCCGGAGGACACAGGTTCGATTCCTGGTCCCGGAAAATTCCACATGCCTCGGAGCAGCTAGGCTCCTGAGCCACAACTACTGAGCCCCCGCTCTAGGGTCTGTGAGCCACAGCTGTTGAGCCCAAATGCTGCAACTACTGAAGCCCATATGCCCTAGAGCCTGTGTTCCACAACCAGAGAAGCGACCGCAATGAGAAGCCCACGCGCCATCCCACAGAGGAATGCTGTGGGATGCTCTCTACAGCATTGTAGAGAGCTTTGTACAGTTGTAGGAATGCTCTCTACAACCAGAGAAAAGTGCAACAACAACCTAGCACTCGATATATCTAGCACAACTTAGATGGATCGATTGACAGATACAGCTGGGTTCTGAAGACTGAATAGGAGGCAGCCTCGGGAAGAAGGTGGAAAGGAGTATGCCACACAGACGGAACAACAAATCCAAAGGTCTAAAGTGGGAGAAACCTTAGCCCCATCCTCAGAGCTGGAGAAGATGCTTGGATGTCATCACTGACTCAATGGACATGAGTTTGAGCAAACTCAGAGAGACAGTGATAGACAGAAAAGCATGGCGTGCTGCAGCTCGAGGGGTCACAAAGAGTCAGACACGACTTGGCCACTGAACAACGGAGCCGGAAGAAGCCTCATCCATGTTCCTGGGTAAGCAGGTAAGAGGGTAAGGAGCAACAGGAGAGGTGGGCTCCATAAGGTAGAACCTTTCCCAAGGAGCCAGGATTCCAAGCTGCCTCTGCCTAGCTCCTAAGATTCCACCCAGCCGGTCTCTGTAGCCTTTCCCCTCCCCCACTTTTGGAACTCCGCCTATGCCGTTGCCACCGCTCGTCATAGTCAAGAGGGCTCTGTTTCACAAACTTCTTAGTCCAGGAAGGAGTTGCGTGTCATTGAGGGGGGTGGTCCCTGCCCCTCCAGGCAAGGATCTCAAGCCAGGCCTGGACACCAAACAGGGATCATGCCCGTGTTGATACCCCCGGTGGAACACAGCCAGGACACGCGTGTTGGGCATCCGGCATGGCGCGAGGCGACCAGGGCCTTGACGGACGAGGCACATCAGCTGACCGACCGCTGCGGGCAGGAGGCGGTGACCATGTGGCAACCGGATGACAGCGTGCGGGACCCAAACCTGGCGCACCACCTCTGCCGGGCAGCCTACATTCTGCCCTGGCGCTTCCGCGTGGAGATGCTCAAAGGGGGCAGCACCATGGAGAAGCCGCCGCCCGGCGAGGGCGTGACGCTGTGGAAGAGCAAGATGAAGCCGCCGGCCTGGCACGCCCGCCTGCCGCTGCCCATGCACCGTGACGCGCGGGCCCTGCAGACCGCCGAGGTGGTGCAAGCCCACGCCCGCGGGGCGCGCCTCACCGCCGCCCGCCTCGGCCGCGCGCAGCACCAGATCAATGGGCAGCTGCGCCTGCTGCAGCGGCAGCGCGAGGCCACCGACCGCAGGCTCAGCGAAGTGCGCAAAGCACTGCTGATTAACCAGCAGAGCGTCAAGCTGCGGGGCTACCGGCCCAAATCTGAGACGGTGGGATCACCCCCGCCCCAGCCCAGCCGCAAAGACTCAGGCCTCTGCTCCCAGATGCGCAGACTGGGCAAAATCCACCCTAGAGAGGAAACACTCCCCCATCGCAGGCCCAACTCCACCCCAAGATGAGGTGCCTTGGTTCCCGGCCCCAGAGACAGAGATCCTCCCAAACGGATGCGATCCTCAAACCCCTTGCCCCAGAAGTGTTAGTCGTTCTGTCGTGTCCAACTCTTTCTCCCGTCCATGGACTGTAGTCCACCAGGCTCTTCTGTCCATGGGATTCTCCAGGCAAGAATACTGGAATGGGTAGCCATGCCCTCCTCCAGGGGGTTTTCCCCACCCAAGGATCGGACCGAGGTCTCCTGCATGGCAGGCAGATTCTTTACCATCTGAGCCACCAGGGAAACCTTGCCCCCAGAGGGAGATATCTCTCAGTCTCCCTGCTAGGGAGAGAAGGTGGGACCCTTGAGTCAGACAAGAAGCTAGATTTACCAAAGAGTAAAATCTACCACTCCCAGCCTAGACAAGAGGGTGAAATTCTCCACCCCCAACCCCCGTGCATGAGACCTTCAGTGCCCCAACCCCCCAACCACACTGAAAACACACAAGAAGCCCCCAGCTGAGCAGTGGGTGATGTCCTAGTCCCAACAGATAAAATTCTACTCATAATATTTTTTTAAACCCTAACCAACTCCCCCCTTCCCCAGGCTTCCCAGGGGGCTCAGTGGTAAAGAATCCACCTGCCAATGCAGGAGAGACACGGGTTCCATCCCTCAGTCAGGAAGATCCCCTGGGGGAGGAAATGGCAACCCACTTCAATATTCTTGCCTGAAAAATCCCATGGACAGAGGAGCCTGGTGGGCTGCAGTCCATAGCCTAGAAAGGCATCTGACATAACTGAACAGCGTGCACCAGACACACCCCCAGCCTCAGGGAATGAGAACCCCATCCCAGGCCTCACAGGGGTTAGGGTTAGAATCAGGAGAGGGACAGGTTCTGCCTAAAAACTGAGACCCTCAGACTCCTCAGTCCTGCACCTGAGAGCTAAACCCTTAGCCAGGGGGAAAGAGTGAGACCCCTTAGTTCCAGCCCTGGTAAAATCCTCCCCCTAAAGTGAAATCCTCGATGGCCATCCCCAAAGGGGACAATATTCCAGCCTCCCTGGGGAGAGATGAGACCCCCACCCACCCACCCATAGGGTGGGTTTCCGAGTCCCAGCCCCCAAATCCAAACAATAAGCCCTCAAAAGGGCAAACCCCATCATCGCTATGATGAGACTCCTTCACTTGTAGCCTGGGAGAGAGGATAAGATCATCACCAAGGAAGGGGGAGCCCCTCAGCCCCAAAGAGCAATGATAACTTTCCCCCAAGTTAAGTCATCTCCATCCCAGCTCACTGGGCTCTTATCTGTAAAAGGAAGAAGCCCCCAGCCCTGCTCTCTAGAGGGTAAGACCTCCCCCAAGTGAAAGAGTTAGTCACCCAGTCATGTCCAACTCTTTAGGACCCTGTGGACTGTAGCTCACCAGGAATAGCTGTCCATGGAATGAATTCTCCAGGCAAGAATACTGGAGTGGGTTGCCATTCCCTTCTCCAGGAGATCTTTCCTACCCAGGGATGGAACCTGTTTCTCCTGCATCACAGGTGGATTCTTACCATCTGAGCCCCCAGAGAAGCCCTGGTGAGAGCTCCCTAAAAGGGTAAATGCTTCTCAGAGAGTGAGATCCCCAAAGCATGAGAGTGCCCCCAACTCCATTCCCCAAACCCAGAGTTTCTGAGGTTGGCAAACTCTGTCCTATTCTAGAAAAAGAGCTCTCCCCTCTAGTCCTCTCCCACAGGTGTGAAGAATTCTCTTCTTGTTTTCCAGATCTCTGACAAAGCTGACAGTATGCTTACCTGGGAAAGAGAGGAGCTAAAGAGCATGAAGAGGAAGATGGAGACAGATATGGAAAAATCAGAGGCCCTGCTCAAGGTTTGGGACACCTGGAGCCAGGTTAAGGGGATTGGAGGGGACCTTTGGCTGCCTCATGGGCAAACAGTTTTAACCTTGAGGATTGTAGCAACAGCAAATCCTTCAAGCCACACACCCATCCCACCCTGACATGACATTCACTGTATTTCCACTTTAGGAAATGGAAAGACTGAAGCTCTGAGAGATGAAATTGGGCCTCAAAATAACAATGAACACCCCTCACCTCTGTGCCCTGGTAGCTCAGATGGTAAAGAATCCACCTGTGATGCAGGAGAAACAGTTTCCATCCCTGGGTTGGGAAGATCCCCTGGAGAAGGGAATGGCAACCCACTCCAGTATTCTTGTCTGGAGAATCCCACGGACAGAGAAACCTGGTGGGCTATAGTCCATGTGGTTGCAAAGATTCAGACATGACTGAGTGACTAAGGACGCCCCTCTGTGCCAAACCCTGTCCTGTTGTTAAGTCCTTAAAACCCTCCTGTGAAACAGAAACTATGATTCTCATTAGAGATGGGGAATTCAAGGCTCAGAAAGATGTGACCTCACCCAAGCCATGGAGCTAGCCAGTGGTGAGGCTGTGATTTCAGTTCAGGTGTCTTTTTCTTCCTCCAGCTTTAGAGAAGTACAACTTACTATTTTAAATTGTGTATGTATTTTATTTCTTTAAAAAAAATTATTTTTGGCTGTGCTGGGTCTTTGTTGCTGCCAAGTGCTTTATCAAGTTGCAGTGAGTGGGGCTACTCTCTAGTTGCAGTGCACGGGCTTCTCATTGCTGCGGCTTCTCTTGTTGCAGAGCATAGGCTCTAGGTTCATAGGCTTCAGCAGTTGTGGCTCAAAGGTTCAGGAGTTGCAGCACAAGGGCTCAGTTGCCCCACTTCATGTGGGATCTTCCCAGATCGGGAATGCAACCCATGTCCTCTACATTGGCAGATGGCTTCTTAACCATGGACCAGCAAGCAAGTCCTGCTATATAGTACAATTATTAGTATAGTAACTTTATTAATATAAAAATATTGCTACTACTAATTGGCTTCCCTGATAGTTCAGTTGATAAAGAATCTGCCTGCAATACAGGAGACCCCAGTTCAATTCCTGGGTCGGGAAGATCCTCTGGAGAAGGGAAAGGCTACCCACTCCAGTATTCTGACCTAGAGAATTCCATGAACTGTATGGGGTCACAAAGAGTCAGACATGACTGAGCGACTTTCACTATTGCTACTACTGATAATTACTATATTATATATATATATATACTATATATATAATATCACATTTTCTTTATCCATTCATCTGTCAATAGACATTTAGATTGTTTCTATGTCTCAGCTGATGAATAATGCTAAAATGTGCATGGCAATTATTTCCCTTCAAGGTCCTGATTTCCTTTATATATGTACCCAGAAGTGTGAGAACTTCCTCATGTTTCAACTCAGGTGTCTTGAGCTCTTTACTCTGTACTGTGTGCTCATCTTTATCAGCTCCATTCAGAGATGGCCTCTCACTGCATCCTTTCACTCTTGCAACAAGGATTTCTTTATGACATCACTAATGGAGACATGAAAGTAGGTTTCAAGGAGCCTGTATGCACTTGTGACTTATCCATTTGACAAATATTAATCCAATACCCTGGTGTCCCAGGCACTGTGTTTGGCAGTTGGGACAAGTTGTGAACAAGCCTTGCCCTCGAGGAATTCACATTAAAGGGTCATTCAAATAAGGGACCAGCCAGGGTTGGGAGGGTGGAGTTGGGGAAACGTGGGTGGAGTTAGGAGCCGATGTGCCACTGTCCGTGGTGCTGAACCTTAATTGCACTCAACCTATTACACCTCCGATGCAATGGACATGTGCTGTGTGTACTTAGTCACTCGTCGTATCCGACTCTATGACCCCATGGACTGTAGCCTGCCAGGCTCCAATGAACATGAACTTGGGCAAACTCTGGATGGTGAGGGACAGGGAGGCCTGGTGTGCTGCAGTCTATGGGGTCGCAAAGAGTCAGACATGACTAGGGGACTGAACAATCATATTGTACCTCCAGGCTGCTGTCATATTCCTTTAAATCTGGTGATCCTGAAAAATCCTTCAAGTAAGTCTGAAACAGACAAGGGAGAAGACCCTGAAGGTGGCCCTGGTAAGGAAGGGCTTGCAAGAGAGAAAATGAAATAGGGAGGTGGGAAAAGACAGATGGAAACCCAAGAGTGCTGCTGTGTTGTCGTTCAGTCACTAAGTCAGGTCCGGCTCTTTTTATGACAACCCCATGCACTGTAGCCTGCCAGGCTCCTCTGTTCATGGGACTTCCCAGGCAAGAATACTGGAGTGGGTTGTCATTTCCTTCTCCAGGGTATCTTCCCGACCCAGGAATTGAACCACATCTCTTGCATTGCAGGCGGGCTCTTCACCACTGAGCCACCAGGGAAGCCCTTTCAACTTAAAAGCATGAGCTCAAATCTCAGATTGACAGTAAGAGGGTTCCCAGAAATCTCACTTGTGTCTCTGGAAGACTTGCTGTCCCACTGTGCAAGTTATTTCATGCCCTCTCTTCCTTCATATCTGTCCAACTCCCTGCTCTTTCTTCATTTTCAAAGAATGACCCCAATGCATGGAAACCACTGAAGAGAATTTCTCTCATTTTTCCTCTACCAACCCTATAATTCCATCTACCTACTATACCCACCTCCTCCCCCTTCTCCTACATCATCCATATTTCTTTCTTCATCAGATCACTCTCAACAGTGAACAAATGGGGGATTATCCTTTAATGGACACAGATCTACTTAGGATGATGAAAAGTTCTGGAAATGGACAGTGGTGGCGGTTACACATCATGAATATACTTACTGCTACTGAACTGTACACTTAAAGTGGCTTAAGTGGCTAATTTTCATCTGTTTTTTGTTGTTTTCATTCAGTTGATAAGTCATGCCTCTTTGAGGCCCCAAGAACTGTAGCACATCAGGCTCCTCTGTCCTCTACTGTCTCCCAGAAATTGCTCAAATTCATGTCCATTGAGTCAGTGATGCCATACAACCATCTCATCTTCTGCCGCCCCCTCCTTCTCCCGTCCTCAAGCTTTCGCACCATCAGGGTCTTTTCTAATGAGTCTCCCTTTGCACCAGGTGGCCAAAGTATTGGAGCTTCAGCTTCAGCATCAGTCCTTCCAATGAATATTCAGGGTTGATTTCTTTTCGGATTGCCTGGTTTGATCTCTTTGCAGTCCAAGAGACTCTCAAGAGTCCTCTCCAGCATCACAATTTGAAAGCATCAATTCTTTGGCGTTCAGCCTTCTCTAAGGTCCAACTCTCACATCCATACATGACTACTGGAAAAACTATACCTTTGACTATATGGACTTTTATCAGCAAAGTGATGACTCTGCTTTTTAATATGCTGTCTATATTTGTCATAGAAAATATGTACTTCCCTGGTGGTCCACTGGTTAAGACTATGCTTCTACTGCAAGGGACATGGGTTTGATCTCTGGTCAGGGAACTAGATCCAGCATGCTTCCACTAACACCCAGCACAGCCAAATTAATCTTTTGATCCCACCCTTCCAGATAATCCCCATTTCTCTGATTCACTCACTAGCCATGCTTATCTGCACATTTTTGGTCAGAAACTGGGTCATTTTCCCCCATGACATCCCTGCAACCTAGCACAATGCCTAGAATACAGTAAGGGCTTAATGAACATTTAAATTTAATGAATGAAAGACTTTATATCCATTTTTTACCCAAATGGATGAATCCCAAAGAAATAATATTCAGCAAAAGAAGTTGGACGTAAAAGGTACACACTGTATGATTCTGTTTATATGACATTTCAAATTTCAAGAGCTTGTTCCTAAAGAGTCAAGTAGTTAATTTTTTTAAGCTTTGTGTGCAATACAATCTCTGTCACAATTCTACATGGTCCTCAAATTATGGTTCAAGGTTCAACTTAATGGTGCAAAGTGATACATATTCAGTAGAAACTATAATTCTAATCTTGAATTTTTATCTTTTCCTGAGCTAGCAATATGCAGTACAATACTCTCACCTGAGCTGGGCAGCAGCAGTGAGTCACAGTTCCCAGTCAGCCACTGGGTAAATAACTGATGCCCTTCTAGCTATTCTGTGCCCATACAACCATTCTGGTTTTCACTTTCAGTACAGTATTCGATAAATTACAAGTACTATTTAACACTTTATTAGGAAATAGGCCTTGTGTTAGATGATCTTGTCCAACTATAGACTAATGTAAGCGTTCTGAGCACATTTAAGGTAAGTTAGGCTAAGCTATGATATCCAATAAGATTAAGTGTATTAAATGCATTTCAACATAATATTTTCAACTTACAATGTGTTTACTGGGATGTAACCCTATTGTAACTTGAGGAAGATCATACTTAATTTGGCCGGTGGAGTACATAAATAGCCAGAAACAATACCTACATGAATGAGCATGGCCATGTTCCAATACAGTTTTATTAAAAAAAAAAAAAAACGATGGGGACTTCCCTGGTGGTCCAGTGGTTAAGCAGGGGATGCAGGTTCGATCCCTGGCTGGGGAACTTTTGTTTGTTGTTGTTCAGTCATTAAGTCGGGTTCAATCTTGCTTCGACTCCATGGACTAAACCCACCAGGCTCCTCTGTCCATGGATTTTCCAGGCAAAAGTGGGTTGTCATTTCCTTCTTCAGGGGATCTTTCCAACCCAGGGATCAAACAAGCATCTCCTGCATTGGCGAGTGGATTCTCTCCCACTGAGTCACCTGGGAAGCCCCACTTTCAGTCACTTCCCCCTGTCTCCCAGCTTACAATTAACCTTCTCTGCCTCTCCTTCCTCGCTCCCAGACCCTGGCCTCCTGTCGTGACTCTCTGGTCTTCTGCTGTAAGGAGAGACTCCAAGCTGTGGAGCTAATGAACCAGCCACTGGACAAGGTTCTGGAGCAGGCGGGCCGCCACTCTTGGGTCAACATCACCCGAGTCCCCACTCCGCGCACTCAGGGCCTGAAAACCCCGCCTCCAGACCCTGTGGGCACCTATACCCCAGGTAAAACCGCGCAGAAATGAGTCCAGCAGAGTGGGCGCCCTTGGCGCCCAACTGCTCCCCCACTTCACGGCCAGAGGAGCCTGGCGGGCTACACTCCACGGGGTCGCAAACGGTCAGGCACGACTGAGCGCCTAACACGCGCATACACCCCGCTCCCCACGCCTGCAGAGTGCGCCGCGGCGCTGTACGAAGCCAAGCGACTGTTAATGGAGTCCAAGGACACTTTGCTAGATATGGCAAAGAACGAGGAGGACATCCGAGAGCAACAGCAGCAGATAAGCGACCGCGTGTGCGCCTCGCTAGCGCAGAAAATGCGCGAAACCTTGGAGCTGAAGGTGCGCCCCGCTGGCGCCGCTCCTAGTTGGCGGCTGGAGTCTAGAATGCTATATAGTATGGAGGAGGGAGATGCGGGGTGGGTGGGGGGCGGCGGAGGGACGTAGGCGGAGAGGGGACGGGAAGCCGGTGTGATTCCGCGCTGTGCTCCCACCCACCCAGGATAGACTGAACATGACCTTAGGACTCATGAGGGGAACGATCCACCGGTGCACGAAATTCAACCAGGAGATGTACATCACCCGCGGCCTCATCAAGGTAGATCTGGGGGAAAGGGTCTGCGGGGATGCGGCCATGGGCGTCCAGGAGGTGAAACCTCACGGCTCTGCACACCGCACTCCGCCAGGGTCCTCTGTCCAAAAGTCACCTGGAGACTCGAGAGAAACTGGACAGACCTCTGGTTCGCATGTATCAGAGACATGTGGGCACCCAACTTCCGGAGGCCACGCGCCTCGCCCAGGTAAGCCCCTCTCAGCCCCTCCCGCCAGGCCCTGCCCTGGTAAGACTCCTTTCTCCAGCACACAGCCCAGGTGAGACCCCTGACCCGGGTCTGTGAGTCCTTCAGCTCCCCCCACCCCCAGCCGGATGCCTTCAATATTCACATGTGCAGCATGCTCAGAAGAGTCCAACTCTTTGCTACCCCATGGGTGCAGCCCACCAGGCTCCTCTGTCCATGGGATTTTCCAGACAAGAATACTGGAGTGGGTTGCCATTTCTTCCTCCAGGGGATCCTCCCAACCCAGTGATGGAACCTGGGTCTCCTGCATTTCTTGCATTGGCAGGCGGATTCTTTACCACCGAGCCACCTGGGAAGCTCAATACTCACACCCATCTCAAATAAGTTCCCCCAGTCTCTGCCCTACTTCTATCCAAGGTCCGCCCGTCCCCTCACCTTCATGAGCATCCGCTTCTTCATACACGCCCTGTCACAGGTTCTTTTCCAAGTACATTCTGGCCCAGGCGTGTAACCCCCAACCCCATTCTAGGCTCTCCCCTCCTAGGTGTGCTCCTACCCAGGCGAGGTCCTTCCACACGCACACCTGACTCAGATGTGAGGCCCCACCCCCACCCCCCCAACCTGCGGCCCGCCCCCTCTTCAGCCGTCGTCCTTGTACACGCACACCTGGCCCAGGAGTGCCCGCCCAGCCTAGACAGCGCCACGCTCTGGCTCGCCTGTCTCCCAACACCGCCCCTCCTGGTGCCCAGGGCACTGACAAGCTGCAGCGCCACATCTCGCACGTTGAAAAGAACCTGGATGAGCTGCTCGCCATGCGCAAGAACCTCACCTGGAGCTTCAACTGCAAGAAGATCGGGCACGACGTGGACTACAGCGTGGTGCGCCTGCGCCTCCGCCAGCGGCACCCGCACGTGTGCTTCGAGCAAGCGCAGCGCCTGGTCAATGACTGGGACCCACGCACGCCGCCGCGCCTGCAGTCCAACTCCGCTGCCGCCAAGTGACCGGCGCACCCCTGCCCCAGCAGCCCACAGCCCAGCGGCCCTCCCTCTCTCCTGACCCCCTTCGCCCTCAGAGCGCCCTCTAGCAGAATTATAATTCAAAATGAGAATGCATAATTACCACTTATTAGGCGCGTGGTGGTGATGCTTAAGTCGCTAAGTCGAGTCCGACTCTCGCGACCCCATGGACTGTAGCCAGCCAGGTTCCTCTGTCTACGGGATCTCCCCGGCAAGAGTACTGGAGTGGGTTGGGGGGGCGGGGTCTTCCCGGCCCAGGGATGGAACATGGGTCTCCTGCTTTGCACACAGAGTCTTTACCATCTGACCAGCTGATCACTTATCCTACAACACGTTATAGGCTTTGCATCCTGGAAGTTGTTAGTGATAGGATGGATTTGGCCACTGTATTTTGGGGGTTCAAATCCCGGCTCCCCAATTTCAGATTATGTGGCCTTAGTCAAGTCACTACTTGTCTCTGGCCTCGGTGTCTCCAGCCTGTAGAATTGTAGAATTGTAGCATTAACTTCGGAGGCTTGTTGTAAGCGGGTAGGAGAATGGTGACTGTATATAAAACATCCTTAACTGCAGATGAATTACTATTCCCATTTTACACTTGAGGAAAGTGAGGCACAATGCGGCTAAGCAGATGCCGGAGGTCACTCAGCTAGTCATTGGAAGAACTGGAATTTTAATACCTGACTCTACAGCTTGCTCTCGAAGCAGAACTGGGATTCTGCCTTTATTGACAAAACACACACACAGGGATATAACTTCCTCCCCTGGAGCTCTCTCTAGTGGAGGCTGTTTATTTTCCCAGTCCCCAAGCAACTCCATAAAGTGAAAGTCACTCAGTCGTGTCCAGCTCTTTGTGACCCCATGGACTATACAGTCCATGCAATACTCCAGGCCAGAATACTGGAGTGGGAAGCCGTTCCCTTCTCCAGGGGATCTTCCCAACCCAGGGACTGAACCCAGGTCTCCCTCATTGCAGGCGGATTCTTTACCATCTGAGCCACAAGCGAAGGCCATAAGGAGGTGCAGTTGAGCCCTCCCTGCTTCCCATTGCCCTTATCTCCACTTACCAGGGCTGGGGGTGGGGGTGGGTGGATATTGCTTCTTCAAATTTCACAGCCTCCTTCATTCACTTACTAAGCCCTTATAAAGTGCCAGGTTCTAGACTTGTGTACACAGTAGGGGAAGGAGAGGGTGGGATGAACTGAGAGAGTAGCGTTGAAATATACACACTAACATGTGCAAAACAGATAGCTAGTGGGAAGCTTCTGTGTAACAAAGGGAGCTCAGTGTTCTGTGACAACCTAGAGATGTGGGATGGGGGCGTGGGTGGAAAGGATGCTCGGGAGGGAGGGGATATATTGTATACTTACAGCTGATTCACATTGTACAGCAGAAAACAACACAACATTGTGAAGCAGTTATCCTCCAATTACAAATAGATTTTTAAAAAAGAATATGGGGGTTGGGGGGGGGGGGTTGGGAAGTGCCAGGTTCTGAGCCAGGCACTGAGAATGCAGCAGTGAGCCAGGCTTACATGGTCTCTGCTCTCAGGGAACTTGCAAGTTGATGGAGTGCAGCCTGTATCATCCTTTTATTATTATTATTATTATTTTTTACTGGAGGATAATTGCTTTACAGAATTTTGCTGCGTTCTGTTGAACCTCAGCATGAATCAGCCATAGGTATACTGCAGCTCTAGTGTGGCCTCCTCAGGAAGCCCACCTGATTGCACCCACATGTTCAGGCATAGCTCAGTTTCTCTTCTGTGTTCTTTTGGACACCCTCCCATCACAGAACTACTCACACTAAGCTGTGATAATCATCTGCTCTCATAGGAAGATTTCAGGGTGTGGTCGACACAGAATAAGGGGTGTTCATTCAAGCCACAAATACTTCCCAAGCAACTGCTTCACGCCAGAGACTGTACAGCAAGGACCGAGACACACATGATCCCTCTCTCATGAAACCGATGTGCACAGGCTAAGAATGACCATCACAAATACAATCTTTTTGGCATAGCCCCTTGGACACACCTGAGCCCAGCCAGCATTTTACAGAGAAGGAAATGAAGTTCAGGAAGGAGAAATTATTTGCCCAGGGTCATAGAGCCAGCAAAGGACAAAGTGGGATTTAAACCTGGATCTGAGTCCATGCTCTTTCTCTCTTGCTCCAGGCTACAGACATCCATGGGCTCACCCTAACAACCAAGCAGAGGTGGAGCGAATTATGCTCACTTGACAGGGAAATATGCAAGAAAAAAGGGGGGAGTTGGGTGCTCAGCTGAGGAGTAGGGGCAGCGGGTTCAAATTGGGCATCACAGTCAGCTCCCTTATCTCAAGAGGGACTTGACAGTCAGGGGCTTCCTGGGGTTCCCGGGGCTCCAGTTTCCCCAGGATTGTTCCTCAGGCACTCCCTCCATATACCCATTCAGATGCCGACTGAAAGCAGCACACATGATTTGAAGGAATTTTAACAAAGAAATGACAGTTGATCTGCATTATTCAAAAATTCTGTATTTGTGAATTAACCCAACTCACTAAAATTTACTCCTAACCCCCGGTATACTATGGTGCTTTCTGGGTTCTTTGCAGGCATGTGAAGAGCAGGAAAAAAAAAAAAATTGTGTCTGGACCACACATTCCCAGAAGGTCCAACAAGGCAACACTCTGCCTTTCTGGTTTAGGTCTCATCCTTAAACAAGCATCCCTTCTAGTCTAATCTGTGGCACAGTTGTGTGTGTGTGTGCATGTGTGCGTGCACGCTTTTTGTTGCCAGTTTCACTGTTTCAAATTGCCCCTGTCATGCCAAAATGCTGCATGGTGATCCTAAGTGCAAGAAACAGCACATGCCTTACAGAGGAAATGCTGTTACACAAGCTCCCTTAAGGCATAAGTTATGGTGCTGCTGGCCTTGAGTTCAATATTAATAACTCACATTAATATATAATATATTTTTATTGAACAATATATAATTAAGTGTTGTTGTTTAGTTGCTAAGTCCTGTTTGACTCTCTTGCGACCGCACGAACTATAGCCCACCAGGCTCTTCCATCCATGGGATTTCCCAGACAAGGATACTGGAGTGAGTTGCCATTTCCTTCTCCAGGGGATCTTCCTGACCTAGGGATGAAACCCGCATCTTTTGCATTGGCAGGTGGATTCTTTACCACAAAGCCTGGGAAGCCCTTCACCATGCAGATAATGGGGGAATAAATGTCTCTATCTCCTCTCCTTCCCTAATGGTCAAAGTCAAAGAGAAAGGGAGTCCATTGACACACTCCCCTCAGTCTCCTGGGGCATAGGCCATCACCACTCTTCTGACTTCTGAGACTCTCAGGGGTTCTTCCTGAGCCTGGGGACTGTCCCCTTTGTCTGCATCTTTGTCCATCTATCTTCTCCCAGACACATCACATGGGGATGTAAATATTCCCCTTGCATACGATGCCTTATCTTCTGGGTTACAACCTGTGACCCTCATCCTAACCAACACAGTCCCAGTTTGTCACCTTAACTCACCCAATGTTCCCCGAAAGCATTTTTGCACAATTCTCTAGGTTGCCTTAGAGCTCCTATTTCAGCTGGTGCTCCTAAAGTCGAGTTCTAGGCACTCAGGAAGCCTCTCAATGATACTACAAGTAAGTGTCATCAACCCCATGTTAGAGATTAAGAAATGGAGCAATAGTGACTCAATGGTAAAAGAACCCACCTGCCAATGAAGGAGACACAGGAGACGCCGGTTCAGTCCTGGGTTGGGAAGATCCCCTGGAGGAGGAAATAGCAATATGCTCCAGTATTCTTGCCTGGAAAATACCCTGGACAGAGGAGCCTGGTAGGCTACAGTCCATGGGGTCACAAAAGAGTTGGGCATGACTTAGTGACTGAGCATGCACAGAAAGACTTAAAATCCCACCCAACAAGTGAGGGATTAAGTCTGGACTTTTAAATGTGTGGGGATGTCCCCACAAGGAGATTCTGCACTGCCTCCCAAGAACTGTCCAGGGGTCATTTGCATGAGAATACCTACAGTGCCTGCCAAAGATGCAGATTCCTGGGCCACACTCCAGACCTAGAGAATCTGGATCCCGGGAGGTGAGGCCTAGTAATTTGCGTTTCTAGTAAGTCTGATGCACACCAGTGTTTGAAATGCATTCCGTCCCTGCTGCCAACTTCCCAGGGCCAGCTTCTGCACTGGCCACAGCAGACGGTAAGGGGGGGACCCACAAAAATGTTTTCTTTTTCATTTATTTTAAAGGCAGAAGAAACATAAATACACAAAAATAAATAAATAATAAACACTGGTGGTTCAGTGGTAAAGAACCTGCCTGCCAATGCAGGAGACGTGGGTTCAATCCCTGGGCAGGGAAAATGCCCTGGAGAGGGAAATAGCAACCACTGCAGTATTCATGCCTGGAGAATCCCCATGGACAAAGGGGCTTGACGGGCTACAGTCCATGAGGTCGCAAAGAGTCAGACATAACTGAGCAGGAATGCACGCTGACAGCAGCAAGGAGTCCACACACTCCAACATTTTAAATCTTTAAAAAAGCATTTCCTCTGGAGCCCCAGGCTCTGTACACATTGTTATGAACAGTCTTACCAAATGTTTTATCACAGTAGCACATGAACGGCTAGCTTTCCAGCATACGAACATGCACCCTTGTCACGTACTGCTAAGCCAGGGTTTCTCAATCATGGTGCTGCTGACATTTGGGGCTGAATACCACTTTGTATTGGGGTGTGTCCTGTATATTGGAATATTTAGCAGCATCCTTGGCTCCCTGAATGCCAGTAACATCTCCCTCCAGCTGAAGACAGTCTAAAACATTCATAGGCTTTGTCAAATGTCCCAGGTGGAGGGGCAGAATTGTAGAATTGCCACTGGTTAAGAATCACTATACCAAGCCAGGGCTTCCCAGGTGGCTCAGTTGTAAAGAATCCTCATGCCAATTCGGGATACACAGGTTCAATCCCTGAATCGGGAAGATCCTTTGGAGGAGGAAATGGCAACCCATTCCAGGATTCTTGCCAAGATAATCCCATGTACAGAGGAGCCTGGTGGGCTACAGTCCGTGGGGTCACAAGAGTCAGATATGACTGAGCAACTGAACAAGCATGCATGCACACGTGCCAAGGCAGTGTCATAAATTTGGAGTTCTCTTGAGGAAATACTTTTCTCCCGGTACCAAATTCTGTATTAGTTAGATTATAGGTTTTTTATAAAAGAAAGAAAAAAAACACAGATTGCTTGACTAACAGGGAAGACTTTTGACAAAGTGACCCATTCTTGAGGCCACAAAAGGGAAAACAGTTCAGATCAGATGGGCTTCTTTACTGTCCTCTGGACACTGAGAACTCTTCTCTGACTTTCCAATCATACATGACTATTCACGCATGATTACTTGGCGTCACAATAATTAGACAGTGACCAAATTTGTATCACAGTAAAACTTGGTGGTAAATTCAATTTTATTAAAACATTTTATTAACAATTTTATTAAAACATTTATTTTATTTGTTTGTTTAGTATTTGACAGATTTAATTCAATTTTGCTTGTATTTATTTTTAATGAGTTTTTTCCCCTTTGAAAGTTTCCATTCATAGAATCCTAGTATGTTCTCATTTAAAAAAAAAAAAAGAGGCATCACTTTGCTAACAAAGGTCCGTATAGTCAAAGATATGATTTTTCCAGTAGTTATGTAAGGATATGAGAGTTGGACCATAAAGAAGGCTGAGCACCAAAGAACGGATGGCTTTTGAATGGTGGTGTTGAAGAAGACTCTTGAGAGCCCCTTGGACTGCAAAAAGATCATACTAGTTAATCCTAAATGAAATCAATCCTGAATATTCATTGGAAGGACTGGTACTGAAGTTGAAACTCCAATACTTTGGCCACCTGATGCGAAGAGCCAACTCACTGGAAAAGACTCTGGTGCTGGGAAAGATTGAGGGCAGGAGAAAAAGTGGGCAGCAGAGGATGAGATGGTTGAATCACATCACCAATTCAATGGACATGAGTTTGAGCAAACTCCAGGAGATAGTGAAAGACAGGGAAGCCTGGCATGCTGCAGTCCATGGGGTCGCAAAGAGTTGGATATGACTTAGCGACTGAACAACAGCAACTAACATGTTCTCACTGTATAATTCAGGAACAGTATTAGCGAGAGGAAAAATGACTAGAAAGCTGTAAAGTGATGCTTCAATTCCTTCTTGCAGCTAAAAAAGGCTTACTTACCACAAAGTAAAATAAATATGTTATATACTAAAAATAAATTAAAGAAAATAAATAAAAATATACTAAAAATAAAATTTAAAAAAAATAATAAAAAAATAAAAACAGAATAACAGTGTGTGCATGCTCAGTCCTGTCTGACTCTTTGCAACCCCATACACTGTAGCCTGCCAGGCTTCTCTGTCCATGGGTTTCCCGAACAAGAATACTGGAGTGGGTTGCCACTTCTTTCTTCCAGGGGATCTTCCCCACCCAGGGATTGAACCTATGTCTCTTGCATTTCAGACAAATTCTTTGCCACTGTGCCACCAGGGAAGCCCCACAATTATTTTTATCTGCACTTGTTTGGTCAAAACATAATTATAAATATTTAAAATTTTGGTAAGTAAATACAAAACACAAGAAGTTTTTATCTGACATATTGATTTTTTTGGTACACTTTTATTATAGTTGATTTACAACGCTGTGTTAGTTTCAGTTATACAGCAGTGACTGGGTAATACATATATATATAGCCACTCTTTCTCAGGGTTTCCCTGGTGGTTCAGTGGTAAAGAATCCACCTGCCAATGCAGGAGACACCGGTTCCATCCCTGGGTTGGAAAGACACCCTGGAGAAGGAAATGGCAACCCACTTCAGTATTCTTACCTGGGAAATCCCATGGGCAGAGGAGCCTGGCTAGCTAGAGTCCATGGGGTTGCTATGAGTCAGACCCAACTTAGCGACTGAACAACAACAGAATATTGAGTGGAGTTCACAATGATCTTCTATTTCTTAAGCCAGTTACAATAGTCAAACATTTTCTAAATAATATACTTCTAAAAACATTATTTCTTTCAGTTCCCACCTTGTGTTAGTAGAAGTCCAGAGCCCCTTCTGTCTCTTTCCTCCAGAGACATAGCCATGCACCACTAAGCCACTATCTGCTCCCATCTCCCCCAGTTCATCGCCTGAGTCACCTACTGACTCAACGCTTACATGTTCCTGCAAACCATCACATTCCTATTTCGTGAGAGCTACCATGATGGCTTCCAGGTGGCTCAGTGGTAAAGAATCTGCCTGCCAATTCAGGAGACGCAGGTTCGATCCCTCGGTCAAGAAGATCCCCTGGAGGAGGACATGGCAACCCATTCCAGTATTCTTGCCTGGGAAAGCCCATGGACAGAGGAGTCTAGCGGGCTACAGTATATGGGGTACATGCAAGCATGTACCTTGAGGCGTACTGATCCCCGTGTTCTGGGGTTAGCTCTGATTGTCAGAGTGGCCTGGGAAGGGCAGACCTGTCTTGCTCTGGGAAACCCCTGCCTAATTTTCCAGCTTTATCCCTCATCCTTTTATGCTGCAGGAAGTAATGAAGAACATGGATACTGGAGTCAGAAATTAGTTCAAACTCTGGTGCTGCCAAGCACTCATTGAGAAACCTTGACAAACTTATTTAATCTCTCTGTACCTCAGTTTCCCCAAAATGTAAAATGGCCATAATCAGATGGTAACTAGACTTACTGTAGTGATTATTTTGCAATGGATATAAATGTTGAACTATTGTGTTGTACACCTGAAACTAATATATGTATGTCCACTATATTTCCATTTTTAAAATGTTCTTAATAACAGTTTTTCCCTCACAGGGCTATGAGAATTAAATGGGATAATCCACTTAAAATGTTTAATGGGGTAAGAGGGAGGTTCAGGAGGGAAGGGATATATGTATACCTATGACTGATTAATTGCTTTGGCCACCTGATGCGAAGAGCTGACTCATTGGAAAAGATCCTGATACTGGGAAAGACTGAAGGCAAGAGGAGAAGGGCAGGCAGAGGATGAGACGGTTGGATAGCATCACCAACTCGACGGACATGAGTTTGAGCAAACTCGGAGGACAGAGAAGTCAGGCATTCATGGGGTCACACAGAGTTGGACACAACAAAGCAACTGAACAACAAAAGTGGCTAATCAATATTAATATATGGCAGACACCAACACAATATAAATGTAAAGGGGTTGTCCTCCAGTTAAAAGTAAATAAACCCAAATAAAATAAAGCGCTTAAGGGAGTGAGAAGAGGTTCAAGACAGAGGGATATATATATATATATACATTTAGCTGATTCACTTTATTACACAGCAGAAATTAACACATCATAAAAATAAAAAGTAAAGACAAAATAAAAAGTAAAAAAATAAAAAGTAAAAATAAAATAAAAAATAAAAAGTAAAGACATAATACCAACCAAAAAAATTTTTTTTATTTTTAAATTAAGTGCTTAAGAGAGTATCTGGCCCACAGTGAGCACTCCATAAACAGACAAGACAGGTTTTGACCTGTGTAATTAGAAGTTTTATAAAGAATGAGAGCAAGGTGTAAATGGATAGATGGAAAAATATTACTCGGTGGAGACAAAGCAGGCCATAAAAGGTTGCCTGAAAGAAGCTGACTACTTCTTTATCGCCTGAGCCACCAGGGAAGCTCTGTCACCTGACATATGAACATAAATCAGCTAGGAAAGAACCTACTGTATGGCACAGGGAAGTATACTCAATATTTTGTAGTCACCTAGGTAAGAGAAAGGAGAGTGGGGACAAATGTTTCAGGAAAGGGGAACAGTCTGGGGAAAGGTTCTGAGGCAAGAGAGAATGCATGTGGTACACTTGGAAAGCTGAAAAAAGTTTTAGAATGGTGGCAGATGAGGCTGAGTAGGCAGCCAGGGACCCAGTGTTGCAGATCAGATTCCTATCGTGATGCGGTCCAGATGCTTCCTCTCTTGTAATTCATTTGAGAGCCCTCCTCCTTTCTTCTGCACATACTTCATCTTCTCCTCAGACTGATCTCTGTTATAAAGTTGATTTCTTACATCAAGAATCTCATTAGCATTGATAAACAATTCTGCAAACCACCAGTACACTTGAGGGTTCAACTATTATCAACCAGTGCCTTAAATTCCTCCAGAACACTACAGAGTGCCTGGCCTACAAAAGACACAAGAAAAGATGCTCAAATGTCTAATTATTAGAGATTAGATCAAAACTATAATGGGGTATCACCTCACACCAGTCAGAAAGGCCATGATCAAAAAGTCTACAAATAATAAATGTTGGAGAAGGTGTGGAGAAAAAGAAACCATCCTACAGTATTGGTGGGAATGTCAACTGGTACAGCCACTATGGAGAACAGTATGGAGATTCCTTTAAAAACTAGGAATAAACCTACCGTATGACCCAGCAATACCACTACAGGGCATATATCTGGAGGAAACCATAATTCAAAAAGATACATGCACCCCAATGTTCATCACAGCATTATTTATAATAGCCAAGACATGGAAGCAATCTAAATGTCCATCAACAGATGAATGGATAAAGATGTGGCCTTTTTTATACAATGGAATATTACTCAGTCATAAAAACAGACTTAAATAATGTCATTTGCAGCAACGTGGATGGAACTAGAGATTATCACACTAAGTGAAGTAAGCCAGACAGAATAAGACAAATATCATATAATGTTGCTTATGTGTGGATTCTTAAAAAAGGGTGCAAATGAGCTTATTTATAAAACAGAAGTAGGGTTACACGTGTAGAAGATAAACTTAAGGTTACCAGTGGATATGGGGGAGTATAAATTGGGAAATTGGGCTTGACATATACACACTACTCTATGTATTTAAAACAGATAACCAACAAGGACCTATTGCGTAGCACAGGGAAGTATACTCAATACTTTGTCATAACCTACAAGGGAATAGTGGAGGAGAAAATGGAAACCCACTCCAGTATTCTTGCCTGGAGAATTCCATGGACAGAGGAGCCTGACGGGCTACAGTCCATGGGGTCTCAGAGTCTGACACGACTGAAGTGACTTTGCACACACATAAGGGAATAGAACCTGAAAAGGAATATATATAGCAAAGCTGAATTACTTTGCTGCACACTTGAAACTAACACAGCATTGTAAATTGAGGAAGGTCTTCCCTGGGTTTGACTCGGGTGGTCTTGGACGTGCTGACCTTTCAGAGTTCTGACACTATGACCTGCAGCAGCTGCAGGCTGAGACCGGCAGACCCTATCCCATTCCACTTGGAGGAAAGAGTCACTTTGGGACAGAAATCGGCAGGACTGACTTTTGCCTCTCTTCGTTCACATCTTGGACTATTCTCCCATCACCCTTCCAGCCCCAGGGCCTCTTGTCTCCCTTTCTCAATGATCACCCCCATCCCACACCTCTGCCTGGAAGATCTCCTCTTAAGCATGTCTCTTCCTCAGAGAAGTCTTCCTAGTTATCTGTTGTTCTCAGGTACCCATGCTTCTCTCCTCCAGCATACTTATTTCAGCTTCTGATTATGTATTCATTAGTGTGATTGTTTTGCTAATGACTGTCTCCACCCAATAAATGTAAGGTCCATGACAGCATGGATTATATCTAATTTTTCTCCATTATATTTACTATGCCTGGAATATAGTTGGCAGATAATAAATGTAGTGGAAAGAGAAAAGAAAGGAAGAATAGAGGGAGGGAAGGAAGCAAGGAGAAAAGTAGAGAAGAAAAAAGAAAGGAAGGAATGGAAGGAGGCAGAGAGAGAGGAAGTCCTACCTAAAAATGGTCCTCCTAGTATGGAAAAAAACATTCTTTGTGTAACACCATTAAACATCCTATTTAAAACAACCTCACAGTTACATTATAGTCCCTTTTGCAGCAGCAATTTCCCACCCAGGCACCCTTTCACATACCTGCTGGAATTCTCTCTCACTCATTAGTTCCCGTCTCTTTCTTCACCCATTTCTGAACACAAAAACCTGTTTATGACTCTTCATTGCAAGAGTAACCACAATTGCCATTTCTGCTTGTTCATGGCACTAACACATGATAATTATTCTTTTTATCTTCATCTCATGCCTCATTAATAGCACAATAGCCATCATTTATTGCTATTAAGTCATTGCTTCTCACAGTGGTATGAACCTGGCCCCTTCCCAGAAGAGTCAGCTGAGGTCATTGATAGTATCAGTTTATGGCCACCTCTTTTTTCTTTTCTCCTCCACCCTTATCATAAAAAAGACATAGAGTACATGCACCACTTGGCTTCCAAGGCAAACCAACTGACCAGAGCTAATATCCCCATGCAGAATGAAGAGGCAGGCGTACTGGGGTGTGGCGGGGGCTTTTCCGAGTCACACAACTAGCTAGTGGAGATCAGTAAGTCTTTAGCTGCCATCCAGGTCATGGATGTTGGTCAGCTCAACTAGGAAGTGATGTTGGAGAGAAACAGATGAATTCGAGAAGTACTGATGAAGTAAAATAGGATGCTTTCTGAAAAATGGACCAAGGGATCGAACCCAGGTCTAATGCATTGGCAGATGGATTCTTTACCATCTGAGGAAACAGGGAAGCCCAAATAATGGACACCATGTCATATACTAACACATATATAAAGAATCTAGAGAAATGGTACTGATGAACCTATTTGCAGGGCAGGAATAGAGATGGAGATGTAGAGAATGGACGTGTAGACAGTGAGGGGAGGGGAAGGGGGGACAAACTGTGGGAGAAGCACCGACCCACATACACTACTGCTGTAAAATACCAAGTCGGAAGGGGTGGGATGGAGGTGCAAGAGAGACTTAAGAGAGAGACGGGATATACATATACACGCAGCTGAGTCACTTCATCATACAGCAGAAACTAACAACACTGTAAAGCAATTATACTCCAATAAAAAATAAATTAAAGCCTTAAGTAAATAAATAGTGGACACTTTTCTAAGTGCCTTGGATATATTAATTCCTCACAACACTCAAGTAAGGTGGGCATTTTCATCTCTTATTCACAGACAAGGGCACAGAACCACCAAGAGGTTACATAATTCAGGTCACTGGGGTCAAGTATCCAACCCAGGCAGTTTGATTCCAAAGCCTACATCTTTCACCATTATGCTACTTCTCTTTCTGCTAAGTTATCTGCTTGCTAGAGAGTTTGCTCGGAGAAGGCAATGGCACCCCACTCCGGTACTCTTGCCTGGAAAATCCCATGGACGGAGGAGCCCGGTGGGCTGCAGTCCATGGGATAGCTAAGAATCGGACACGGCTGAGCGACTTCACTTTCACTTTTCACTTTCATGCATTGGAGAAGGAAATGGCAACCCACTCCAGTGTTCTTGCCTGGAGAATCCCAGGGATGGTGGAGCCTGGTGGGCTGCTGTCTCTGGGATCACACAGAGTCGGACACGACTGAAGCGACTTAGCAGCAGCAGCAGCAGCAGCAGAGAGTTTGCTAGCAATTTCTGCTTGCTAGAAGATTTCCTACATATATGCATCTCTTCCACCCACATCCCTTTACACACACATGCACACAATCACATACACATACACCCACATATACAGCAGACTGGTAGGAATGGAAAAATTGAGATATGTAGGAGTCCAAGGAGTGGGCCAGGTCAGAGAATGTGGCCATGCTGAATGAATGCATTCAATCAAGTTCAGAGAGAGAACTTCATTGGCTGCCAGACCTGCTTTAGGTCCACTGAGAAGCTTGGGTGTGTGTGTTAGTCATTCAGTCGTGTCTGACTCTTTGCAACCCCATGGACTGTAGCCTGCCAGGCTCCTTTGTCTGTGAGATTCTCCAAGCAAGAATACTGCAATGGGCTGCCAGTTCCTTCTCCAGGGGATGTTCCTGACCTAGGGATTGAACCTAGGTCTCCCGCATTGCAGGCAGATTCTTTACCATCTGAGTCACCAGGGAACTAAAAAATTCTGAGAAGCTTGGGCTAACCCATTTATTCTGCTGAGCTCATGTGATATCCTTAAGCTGGATCTTTCCTCTTTGGTTTCTTTTTCATTGTTCTGACACTTGGACCATGAAGGAAGGAAAATAAGAGAACTCATCATGACACCTTGCTTATATGTTGCTATTGTTGTTGTTTAGTCACTCAATCGTGTCCAACTCTTTTGTGACCTCATGGACAGACTATAGCCCACCAGGTTCCTCTGTCCATAGAATTTCTCAGGCAAGAATCCTGGAATGAGTTGCCATTTCCTTCTCTGGGGATCTTCCCCAGCCAGGGGTTGAATCCACATCTCCTGCACTGGGAGGTTAATTCTTTACCGCTGAGCCATGTGGGAAGTCCATCTTGTTTATATACCAACATAATAAATTTTATGTGTTCACAACAGTTTATGAATAAGATTTGCCTATAATACCACATAGATATGTTAATTGTGTTATTTTTGCTAGTTAATAATTTTAATAAAATTTGCTGGTTTTCTAGTGAAAAAATAAGAGGACTCAGGACTCCAAAACAGCTGTCCTCAGAGTTCAGCTGCACCACTGTTGAGCCAACTTACTTTTCTTTTTTTTTTTCTTGAATTATTATAGTAATTTATCATTATTTATTATGCAAAGGAATTTTGGAGGGTATATTTTTTCTCTTTTTCATTTATTTTAATTGGAGGATAATTACTTTACAATATTATGATGGTTTTTGCCATCCACCAATATGAATCGACCACAAGAATACAGGTGACCCCTCCATCCACGCCAGCCCTGCAGGTTGTCACAGAGCCCCGGCTTTGGGTGCCCTGCATCACACATGAAACTTGCACTGGTTATCTGTTTTACATATGGTAATGTATATGTTTCAATGCTATCCTCTCAAATCATCCCACCCTCTCCTTCTCCCACTGAGTTTCCCGAAACTCGGTTTTCTCCGAGCTGTCACAGTTGTCAGCATTTGAGTTCCCATTGTTCAATGTGCCTGAGAACAGACAGCTGCAGAACTCTGTTCCCCACTGTATTGCAAAACTTGCAAAACTTTGATACCAGTGCCTGAGGCACATGGGTGTATTTCACGACTGTATCGACAGAATCCTGTCTGACAAGATACTGTCTCGCCTAGTCTTGTCAGGCACCCATGGGTTGTTTACCCCCAAGGGAGACTGAGATGATGAGAATGGCCAAGTCTTTGAGCAACGCCACCTCCTTTCATCATGAAGACTTCTTACGGCTGCAGCTCTCGACACAGGCAGAGGGGGCCCCAGAGATCAGGACCTGAAATCCGATTCGAACCGTGGGCTGATGTCACAGATGGGAAGAGAGGCATGGGCAGACAAGGGGCTCTGTTGCTGCAAAGGCAAATTCATAGAGGTGCCCAAGGGGTGAGTATGAGCTCTCTGGGTACATGGCCATTCTCTGGCCATGTGTGAAGGCAGGACATCGCCACCATGCCTGTGGACTCACAGAAACATAGTGTTGAAGGAGCATATGAAAGTTCAGTGAACCATCTCCCCTCACTTTTTTGCAAAACAGTCTGAGAGACTGGGCAGCCTGGGGACTGGGTGTCCTCACACAACATCTGCCTGAGAAATAAGTCCATTTCAGGCCTGAGAAGCCATTGCTGTCACTGTGAATAATGTCAACGCACACCTAAACACCAATCTTGCATTGACTGTGGTTTTACCAGTAGTCATTTATGGATGTGAGAGTTGGACCATAAAGAAGGCTAAGCACCAAAGAATTGATGATTTCAAATTGTAGTGTTAGAGAAGACTCTGAGAGTCCTTTGGACTTAAAGGGATCAAATCAGTCAATCCTAAAGGAAGTCAACTCTAAATATTCATTGGAAGGACTGATGCTGAAGCTGAAATTCCAATATTTTGGCCACATGATACAAAGAGCCAACTCATTGGAAAAGACCCTGATGCTGGGAAAGATTGAAGGCATGAGGAGAAGAGGGCAGCAGAGGATGAGATGGTTGGATGGCATCACAACTCAATGGACATGAGTTTGAGCAAACTCAGGGAGACAGTGAAGGACAGGGAAGCCTGCAGGCCGTGGGGTCACAAAGAGTCAGATATGACTTAGCTACTGAACAACACAACATAGAATAAGGCAGTGGTTTTTAAGCTTTGATACCTGTCAGAGTCACCTGGGACTTTTAAATTTCCTGCGGCATCATACAGTTTGTGACATTTTGTATCTGACCCCTTTTACTGAACTTGATGCTTTTAAGATCCATCTATATTGTATATTGTTGCTGCTGTTCAGTCACTAAGTCTGTTGTGTACGTCAGAACTTTATTCTTTGTGTCTGAATAATATCTGTTGTATGGATATGCCACATTTTGTTTATGCATTCATCTATTGATAGACATTTGTGTTGCTTCCACCCTTTGGCTATTTCTGAGTAAGACTAGGCAATTTTTTTAACTAACTTTATTTTTTTTTTTAATTTATAAATTACTTACTTTACTGCATCAGGTCTTAGTCGCCGCACACAGGATCTTTGCTGCATCATGTGGGATCTTTCATTTTGGCACTCGGTCTCCAGAGTTCTCAGGCTTCAGCAGTTCCAGCTCACAGGCTTAGCAGCTCCTTGGCATGTGAGACCTTAGCTCCCTGACCAGGGATTGAACCCACGTCCCTTCTATTGCAAAGTGGACTCGTAATCCCTGTGCCACAAGGGAAGTCCCAAGAATAGGCAAATGTTTAGAGGCAGAATTAATCCAGAGTTCTAGTTGCAAGTTCTGGGAGCAGGGGATAATATACTACTTAACCAGTATAGGGTTTCCATTTGGGATGATGAAAATTTTCTAGAATAGATAGGAGAGATTGTGACGCAGCATTGTGAATGCAGTCAGTATTACTGAGTTGTATTCTTTACAATGATTACCATGGGAAATTTTGGTGTTTATGGTTTGATGATGAAGATGTTCTTTGCTCAGTCATGTCCAACTCTTTGCGACCCCATGGACTGTAACCTGCCAGGCTCCTCTGTCCAAGGAATTCTCCAGGTAAGAATACTGGAGTGGGTAGCCATTCCCTTCTCCAGAGGATCTTCCCAACCCAGGGATCAAACCCAGGTCTCCTGCATTGCAGGCAGATTCTTTACCATCTGAGCCACCAGGGAAGCCCAATTTATGGCTTACTTAAGCCCCATTAAATCAGTTGGGCCACAACTGAACCAGGACTCTGGGGTTGGGAGCCATGCTTTAATTTTTTTCCTTTTTGTGTTTATTTATTTTTCTTATTTTTGAATTTATTTATTTTTTAACTGAAGGACAATTGCTTTATAGGACTGTGTTCGATTCTGCCAAACATCAACATGAATCAGCCATTGGTATACACATGTCCCCTCCCTTTTGAACCTCCCTCCCATCTCCCTCCCCATCCCACCCTTCTAGATCATTGCAGAGCCTTGGTTTGAGTACTTTTTAAAATTCCCTCAGTGACTCCAAAGTATAGCAAGTTAGAGAACCACTAATGTCAGGAAAGGAGGGAGAACTATGGGAATTAAACATCCACACGTCCCAGGATTTATTAAATCCCATCTTCTCCAAGACCCACCCATACTCTCACCACTTCAGTCATTTCCTATCACCTCATCTGGCCCATTTCCATTTTAAATGCATGTCACCATCGAATTACCTTGTTCATTTGTTTGTTCAGTTATTATCTGTCCCTTCCTACAAAACCAATGGTATCCAACCTTATAATGCATTTGAATCATCTGGGACCCTATTTTTTTTAATAAATACTTTTTTTCTCAGGGCAGAAACTGAGATGCAGACATAGAGAAAAGACATGTGGACACAAGGGGATTGGGGAGGCTGGCATGAATTGAGAGAGTACATATATACACTACATGTGTACATACATATATATGTACATACATGTGTACATACATATATACACATACATGTGTAAAATGGGTAGCTAGTGCGAAGCTGATGTATAGCGCAGGGAGCTCATCTCAGTGTTCTGTGATGACCTAGAGAGTTGGGATGGAGCGGGGAGGAGGAAGGCTCAAGAGGGAGGTAATATATGTATACTTATAACTGATTCACTTTGTCACACAGCACTAATACAACATTGGGAAGCAATTATACTCCAATTAAAAAAAAAAAGAGGGGGCTTCCTTGATGGCTCAGTGGTAAAGAGTCCGTGTGTCAGTGCAGGAGACTCAGGAGATGTGAGTTCAATCCCCGGATTGGGAAGATCTCCTGGAAAGGAAATGGCAACCCACTCCAGTATTCTTGCCTGAAAAATCCCATAGACAGAGGAGTCTGACAGACTACAGTCCATAGGGTCACAAAGAGTCAGACACAACTGAACATGTACGCAATAATAAATATAATTCATCAACTTTATTAGTTGATTAATTAACAGCTGCTCCAATCCATGCTGACTCATCCTTTTCCGCCTTATGATTCCAGTTCTTACTGCACTAAGATTTCTTAAGCCCCCATTCCTCCCCCAAGTCCTGTGTTAGCGTTTTCATACTATGGTCTTGATGAGGGAGGTGGTATTATTCCCAGTTTATACCTATAGGGTTAGGGAGCACTAGGATCAATGCTGACAATGCCAGGCTCCCAGTTTGCAGACCTTTACTGAAGGCTTTCCATGGGACTGGCTGGGCGCTGAGTAAACAAGCGTGGCTCACCCTCTCACCAGCCAGCAGTCCTTTAGGGAAGAGAGATGTCAAGTCAGCATAATCAGAGCAGCGTCATTGCCCAGTAGAAGAGCAGGGAGCCCTGGAAATTGGGATCTGATCTGGTTCAGGGAGGTTTCAGAGACGGCTTCCTGCAGAAGCTTCACTTCCCCTGACATCCAACCAAGAGTTATTAAATCATCCCCCAGCTTAGAATCCCTCGGTGGCTTCCCATTGCCTATTGAATAGGAGACCAATTCATTTTGCTTTGCCAGGGACTCTTCCAGGTTTTTAGCACTTAAATCCCTGCACCCCAGGAAATCCATCAGTCTTCATTCAAATGGGCCAAGAGGCACATGGAAAGGTGTTCAACATCGCAAATTATTGGAGAGATGCAAATCAAAACTACAAGGATACCACCTCACACCAGTCAAAATGGCTATCATTAAAAAATCCATGAACTATAAATGCTAGAGAGGGTGTGAAGAGAAGGGAACCTTCCTACACTGTTGGTGGGAATGTAAATTGGTACAGCCACGATGGAGAACCGTATGGAGGTTCCTCAAAAAACTAAAACTACAGCCACCATATGATCTGGCAAACCCACTCCTGGGCACATATCCAGAGAAAAACATGGTCCAAAATGCACTTCAGTGTTCACTACAGCACTGTCTACAGTAGCCAGGACATGGCAGCCACCTAAATGTTGATTAGCAACCTAAATGTTGATTCCTCAACAGAGGAATGGATAAAGAAGATGTGGTACATATATACAACAGAATATTACTCAGCCATAAAAAGGAACAAAATCGGGTTACTGGTTGAGACGTGGATGGACCTAGAGACTGCCATACTGAATTAAGTAAGTCAGATAAGAAAGAGAAATATCTTATAATATTCCTTATATGGAATCTGAAAAGAAATGACACAAAGGAACTTTATTTGCAAAACAGAAACATACTCACAGACTTAGAGAATGACTTTATGGTTACCAGGGAGAAGGGTGGGAGGGAAGGACAGTTTGGGAGTCTGGGATGGACAGGTACACACCGCTATATTTTAAATGGATAACCAACAAGGACCTACTATAGAGCACAGGGAACTCTGCTCAATTGTTTGCGGCAGCCTGGATGGGAGGGGGTTGGGGGAGAATGGATACTCGTATATAGGTTGGCTGAGTCACTCTGCTGTGCATCTGAAATTGTCACAACATTGCTAATCAGCTATACTCCAATTTAAAGTAAAAAGATTTAAAAAAATCAGTTGAACTAACCAGAATGATTGCTCTCCCTATGACCCAATCAAATCCAGACTCCTTAAGAAGTTTCAAGTCCCTTTATGATCTCATCCCCTCCCAGACTCAGGTCTTAATACCTGAACACTCTAGACTCACCTCTCACCACCTGAACTCACCACCAGCATGCCTGTGCGTGTTAAGTCACTTCAGTCACATCCAATTCTTTACAACCTTATGGACTGTAGCCCAGCAGGCTCCTCTGCCCATGGGAGTCTACAGACAAGAATATGGAGTGGGTTGTCATGCCCTCCTCCAGGGGATCTTCCTGATCCAAGGACCAAACCTGAGTATCTTACATCTCCTGCATTGATAGGCAGGTTTTTGCCACTAGCACCACCCACTTGCACTTAGTTCTCTAGTCCCACGGAAGCAGACATGGTACCCTTAAGCCGCTGAGATCTCTCCTTCACCTCTGCTATTGCCCATGCTGAGATCTCTCTGCAAGAACTGCCTCCCCCAAATGCCCACCTGGAAAGCACCTTCTCATTCCTCAGGGCTCCTTTGAAATGCTAGCTTCTCTAGGAAGCCAACCTGCAACTCTATATAATCTTATGCATCTATAATCTATATAATCTTATGCATCTATATAATCTATATAATCTTATGCATCCATCCCTTTTTACACCGGGTTGTCTTTCTCTTGGTAATTGTCAGATAACTCTGATTAATATAATCAGTCAGAACTGCAAACAGTGACTGCAGCCATGAAATTAAAAGACACTTCTTGGAAAAAAAGCTATATCAAACCTAGACAGCATATTAAAAAGCAGAGACATCACTTTGCCAACAAAGGTCTGTAGAGTCAAAGCTATAGTTTTTCCAGTAGTCCTGTACAGATGTGAAAGTTGGACCATAAAGAAGGCTGAGCACCGAAGAATTGGTGCCTTTGAATTGTGGTGCTGGAGAAGACTCTTGAGAGTTCCTTGGACAACAAGGAGATCAAACCAGTTAATCTTAAAGGAAATCAACCCTGAATATTCACTGGAAGGACTGATACTGAAGCTAAAGCTCCAATAACTTTGGCCATCTGATGTGAAGAGCTGATTCATTGGAGAAGACCCTGATGCTGGGAAACATTGAGGGTGGATGGAGAAGGGGGCAACAGAGGATGAGAAGGTTGGATGGCATCACTGACTCAATGGATATGAGTTTGGGCAAACTCCAGGAGATAGTGAATGACTGGGAAGCCTGACATGCTGCAGTCCATGGGGTCACAAAGAGTTGGACACTACTGAGCTACTGAACAATAGCAACTAGATTAATTAACAGTTACTCCAGCCTGTAGCCTGTAGCCTTATCTCACACACTGACATTGTATAAATATGTGTCTCATCGGGGAAGCCAGGACCTTCTGATGTTTTGTCATTGATGGACTGACATATTAAACTCAATAAGAAGCTCTTATAGTTTCACTAAAACATACATTACCTACATACACAGTATATACAGAGTCATGTTCTTCAGTCACTGATTTGTGTCTGACTCTTTGTGACCCCACGGACTGAAGCACACCAGGTTTCCCTGTCTTCACTACCTCCCAGCTTGCTCAAACTCAGGTCCATTGAGTCGGTGATGCCATCTAACCATCTTATCCTCTGTCACCCCCTCTCCTTCTGCCCTCCATCTTTCCCAGCATCAGAGTCTTTTCCAATGAGTCGCCTCTTCACATCAGGTGTCCAAAGTATTGGAGTTTTAGCATCAGTACTTCTAATTAATATTCAGGGTGGATTTCCTTTACAAAGTTGTATCATCTCCAAGTACAATTTCATTCCTTTGTTTTTAATTTATATTGAAGTATAGTTGCTTTGCAATGGTGTGTTACTTTCTACTGTACAGCAAAGTGGATCAGCTATACACATACATATATCTTCTCTTTTTGGACTTTCCTTCCCATTTGGATCACCACAGAGCATCTAGTAGATTCCTTGTATGATACAGTAGCTTCTCATTAGTCATCTACTTAACAGATAGTAGCAATAGTGTATCCATGTCAATCCTAATCTCCCAACTCATCCCTTCTGCCCTTTTCCACCTTGGTATCCACAGGTTTGTTCTCTACATTTGTATTTCTATTTCTGCTTTGCAAATAAGATCACTATACCAATTTTTTCAGATTCCACAGAGTGAAGTAAGTCAGAAAGAGAAAAACAAATATTGAGTATTGGCTTTTGAGTGGCCAGGAGCTGGACCTGAGTTTGATAACATGTTATCATAGATTTGGAGCACTCACACACTGCTGGTGGGAGGATAAAAGTGGTACATCTCTCTGTTAATGGTTTGGTAATAGCTACTAACACTATACATAAGCATTACCTATAATCCAGCACTCTCACTTATAAGTTTATACCCAACAGAAAAGTGCATGTATTGGATTGGCCAAAAATGTCCATCAATAACGGACTGGATATATGAGTTGTTGTGGTATATTCACACAATGAAATACTAAAAGGTACATGTCCTCAATGGAAGCAGTATTTTACCTCCACAAAGGCAAAAATTGATTTGGGAAAGAAGAAAAAATAAACATATGTACATACAATATATATATATGAATATAGATGGATAGATAGATAGGGAGAGCATATTTGTGATATTAAATTTCATGGAGGGGCAGTTAGGAAAATTGTCTAACACAGTTTCTGGGGGCTAGAAGTGAAAAAAGGATTGAGAAATAAAGCCACAAGATTTAAGATCTACAGACACATGTAAAAAAAATCTTTTTCATAAAAAAGAATGAAATATTGCCATTTGCAGCAACATGGATGCTATTAAATGTTATCAGTATTACAGATTGTAATACAGAGTGAATTAAGTCAGACAGAGAAAGATAAATATTTATGATATCACTTACATGTGGAATCTAAAAAAGAATACAAATGGATTTATTTACAAGACAGATTCACAGAACAAATATATGGTTACCAAAGGGAAAAGGGGGGAGGGATAAATTAAGGGTATGGAATTAACAGATACATGCTACTACACATAAAATAGATAACCAGGATTAATTATGTAGCATAGGTAACTATATTCAATATCTTTGATAACCTATAATAGAAAAGAATGTGCGAATATATATGTATGTATAACTGAATTGTTTTGCTATATACCTGAAACTAACACAATATAATAAATCAGATATATTTCAATTTTAAAAAGGTGAATCTTGCAAATTAAATGTTCAGTGAATAAAGCCAGATGAAGGAGAGTATACTGTGTGATTTCACTCATATAAAGTTCCAAAGGCAGGTAAATTTCATCTATAATGTTTATATTAAAAGAATGTTTGGGGAAGGCAAGGGCAGAGTGATGACAAGAAAAGAAACAGGAGAATTCCAGGGACAAAGAGACGGGGTCATTCTTTTCCTTGATCATGTACTGATTGCATGGTTGTGTTCAGTGTGAAAATACACTGAGTTACACACATGACCTATCCCCTTTTCTGCATGTAGCTTATTCTTCAATTAAAAGTTTTTTAAAAGAAAACCAGAAATGAGTGTTCCATGTACATTGGCACAAAAAGATGACTCAGACATATAATTAAATGAGCAAAGCAGTAAAGAACAATGTGGCAGAATGAGTCAACATATACAACAGCTTCTAATGGGTAAGTCACGCAGAAATGGAGATTTGGCGAAAAATTGTCTGGTCTTGCACCTGAATTATCTCAAAACAAAAGGAAGAACTGGAGGAATGGGACTACTCCAGTTTTTTAAATTTTGTTACTATGGTCAAATATACAAAATGTAAATTTTACTATTTTAACCATGTTTGGGTGTCCAGCGTAGCAGTATTAAGCACATTCACATTGTTGTGCAACCATCGCTGCCATCCATCTACAGAACTTTGTCAGCTTCCCAAACCGAAACTCTGCATCCATTAAACACTAACTCCCCATCCCTCCTCCTCCAGTGCCTGGTACCCACCATGCTACATTTTTTTCTGTATGGATGTCAATATTCTAGGCACCTCATATAAATGGAATCAAAGGACAACACGTGTCCTTTTGTGTCTGGCTTATTTCATTTAGCATAATGTCCTTTAAGTTCATCTGTGTCACAGCATATGTCAGAATCTACCTCCTTTTTAAGGCTGAATAATATTCCATTGTATGGACACACCACTTTTTTATCCATTCATCCATCACCGACCATTTGGGTTGTTTCCACCTTTGGGCTATTGTAAATAATACTACCATGAACATTGGTGTACAAATATCTGTTCAACTTCCTGTTTTCAACTCTTTTGTGTATATACCCAGAAGTAGAATTGCTGGATCAAATGATAATTCTAAGTTTCATTTTTGGGAGAGCCATCATACTGTTTTCCATGGTAACTACAGCATTTGGACAGAATGTTCCAGCTTGGCTGAACAATTTCAGTATTGCTTGAATATTCCAATCTTATGTACAAGCTCAAGAGAAATGAACACATACATCTACACAAAAACTTGCATGCAAATGTTTATAGCAGCATAACTCATAATAGTCAAAAAGTGGAAACAGCCCAAACACCCATTAATGGACAGATGAACAAAATTAGGTACATCCATAGAATGGAATATTATTCAGCCGTAAAAAGTACTGGTACCTGGTGCAACATGGATGAACCTTAGTAACACGATGCTACATGGGGAAAATAGGCTAATAGGGCACAAAGAGACACACACAGTGACAACTGGTGAAGAGAGACGGAAATGGGCTCTTAGAAGCAGAGAGAGGGACAGTATTCCCACAGAGCAAGACATAAGGAATGAAAACCAACTCTAGAGCACGGGGAACACTACTAAGCGCTCTGTGGGGACCTAAATGGGGACAAAATCCAAAACAGAGGGGGTGTATGTATACATGTGGCTGATTCACTTTGCTGGACAGTAGAAATTACCATAACACTGTAAAGCAACTATATGCAAATAAAAATTAATTAAAAAAAAAAGAAAAGAAACTTGGACTTCCCTGGCGGCACAGTAGATGGGAATCCGCCTACCAATGCAGGGGACACAGGTTCAATCACTCGTCCGGGGAGATCCCACATGTCACAGGGCAACTAAGCACATACACCACAGCTACCGAGGCCACACGCCTGCAGCCTGTGCTTCGCGGCAGGGAAAGCCTCCACCAGGAGAAGCCTGAGCACCGCAACGATGAGCAGCCCCTGCTCGCTGCCTGCAGAAAACCCACTCACAGTAGCAAAGACCCAGCCAAAAATTTAAAAAAAAAAAATTATAAAAAGAAATCCTTTACTCTAAGATCCTATAGGGCATACAGTTACTCTTTTTACTTTCTTCTACAAATTCTAAAGTGTTGTTGTTCAGCTGCTCAATCATGTCCAACTCTTTCCGACCCCATGGACTGCAGCATACCAGGCTTCCTCGTCCTTCACCATTTCTCAGAGCTTGCTCAAACTCATGTTCATTGAGTCAGTGGCACCATCTAATCATCCCATCCTCTGTCATCCCCTTCTCCTCCTGCCTTCAATCTTTCCCAGCATCAGGGTCTTTTCCACTGAGTCGGCTCTTCACATCAGGTGGCCAAAGTATTGGAGTTTCAGCTTCAGCATCAGTGCTTCCAATGAACACCCAGGACTGATCTCCTTTAGGATGGACTGGTTTGATCTCCTTGCAGTCCAAGGGACTCTCAAGAGTCTTCTCCAACACCACAGTTCAGAAGCATCCATTCTTAAGCGCTCAGCCTTCTTTATGGTCCAGCTCTCACATCCATACATGACTATGGGAAAAACCATAGTTTTATCAGCCCCTTTGTCGGCAAAGTGATGTCTCTGCTTTTTAATACGCTGTCTAGGTTTGTCATCCAAGTTCTAAAGTTTTGGCTTTTTAATATTTGTCTTTTAATAGCCCTTGAAACTTTGTTGATAGAGACAAAAAGTAGAGAAATGGCTTCCTAGGCCTGTGATGTAGGAGGTTGGGGAAGGGGGAAATTCAGAACAATAGCTAAAGGCCACAAAATTTCTCTTTGAGATGATGGAAATGTCCCAAATTTTACTGTGGTGATAGTCACATAACTCTGTAAATATAGTAAAAAAACAATTTAACTGTACACCTTAAATGGGTAAATTGTATGGATATATATACTACATGAATTACATTTCATTACAGCTATTGACATAAAATAGGGCATTATGCTAAATGAAATGTCAGACAGAGAAAAACACATACATATGACAGCCCTTATGTGTGGAATCTTAAAAATACTGCAAATAAAAAAGATGCAGACTCACAGATTTAGAGAAAAAAACTAATGATTACTAGTGGGGAGAAAGTGAAAGTCGCTCAGTCATGTCCAACTCTTTGCAACCCCATGGACTATACAGTCCATGGAATTCTCTAGGCCAGAATACTGGAGTGGGTAGCCTTTCCCTTCTCCAGATCTTCCCAACCCAGGGATGGAACCCGGGTCTCCCGAGTTGCAGGTGGATTCTTTACCAACTGAGCCACAGGGGAAGCCCAGGAATACTGGAGTGGGTAGCCTATCCGTTCTCCAGCCAATCTTCCCGACCCAGGAACTGAATCGGGGTCTCCTGCATTGCAGGCAAATTCTTTACCAACTGAGCTATCAGGGAAGTTCCTAGTGGGGAGAGGAGGTAGGCAATATAGTGATGGGGAAGGAAAATACAAACTATTGGGTGTAAGATAGACTACAAGAATATATTATAGGGCTTCCCTGGTGATCCAGTGATTAAGAATCTGCCTGCCAATGCAGGAGACACAGTTTCTTTCCCTGGTCCAACGAAGATCCCACATGCCGCGGAACAACTAAGCCTGTGTACCACAACTACTGAGCCTGTGTTCTAGAGCCTGGGAACCAGCGCTACTGAAGCCAAGGCTCTAAGAAGCCCTCGGACCCACAACTAGAGAGTAGCCCACATTCACTGCAACTAGAGAAAAACCCATGCAACAACCAAGACCCAGTACAGCCAAAAATAAAAATTAATTAATTAAAAGAATGGATTGTACAACACAGGGAATATAGCCAATGTTCTGTAATAACTATAAATGGAGAGTAACCTTTAAAATCATACTTTTAATTTATTTTTTTAAATAAAAAAGTAAATTGAATTGAAAAGTGAAATAAAATTAAAGCTGAAAAAGAATAGAAGAAGAAGGACATAAGAGAGCCAAACGCTCATGGAACAAATGATGGCAAAGCTTAACCAATATCCCTGGCTAAGAAGCCTGAGGCAGAGCATCCAAATTAGCCAGGGCTTTGATGCCATCCCAACCACAAAGCACCCCCCAGATTCCAGCTCATCCAGCTACCAAGTCCATCATTCCCATCATTACACCTCTTCGATCCCTTCCACATTTAACTGTGCTGATAGTGCCAACTTCACATGTTTACTATCTCCTGCAGTCCTCAGAAGCCCTAGATCAGCACTCTTCCTCCCATGAAGCAGCTGAGTCTCAGAGGTAACATGACTGCCCAACAACTCATTGGCACAACTGGTCTTCAAGTTCGAGAGGATTTATTTATATTTTAAAGTAAAACATTTAAATTTAAATATTTTATTGAAAATATTTTAATTAATTAAAATTGCTGTTTATTTTTAAATAACTAAATAGAAGAATATACTGTACAACATGGGGAATACAGCCAATATTTTATAATAACTATAAAAGGAAAGTGACCTTTAAAATCATATTAAAAAATGCTTTTTTAATTAAAAGTAAATTGAATTTAATTTTAAAGTAAAATAAAATTAAAGCTGAAAAAGAATAGAGGAAGGAGGTCATGAAGAAGAGAAGAGAGAGGCTGAATCAACTGTGAAGTATCCATCAGGGGGCTGGACCAAACCCTCCAGGGCTGGACCCTCTTGGATTTGAATACCAACGGTGCCAATTAGTGGTCAGGCAGTCATTTCACATGTGAGTTTCAGTTGCTTCATGGGAGCAACTGCGCTGATTTCCTAGGACTGGAGGAGTTAATAAACATGTGAAGTTGGCATTATCTGCACAGCCAAATGTGGAAGGGATAGAAGAGGTGTAAGGATGAGAATGATGAGTTGGAATCTGGCAGGTGCTTTGTGGTTGGGATGGCATCAAAGCCCTGGCTAATTTGGATGATCTGCCTCAGCCTCCTTAGCCAGGGGGTGTCAGCGAAGCTTTGCCATCACTCGCTCCATGGGTGTTTGGTCCTGTTTCCTCACCGAGGTTGTGTCAAGGGTGTGTCCCTCCTGTCATAAGGTTTCTTGAGCAACAGAAAGCTTGCCAGCAATAAAGGCCCAGACAGCTGTGTTGCCCAGTTCATAGACAGGCCTCTCAGGAGACACCTGAGAAGATCCCAGGCTGGCAGCCCTTTCTCCAAGGTCAGCACGTGGAGCCTGACCCTTCCTCGGTGCCCTGACTTGTTGGCAGCTAGGAGGGTGGTGAGAGAGCCTGAATTTGAGAAGTTACTTCCAGAGTCAGTAAGTGATATTAAATGTCTCTGTGCATCTGTCTGTCTGTCTGTCTGTCTCCCTCGCTGTCTCTGTGTATGTATGTGTGTCTGTCTGTCTCTCTCTCTGTCTCTCTGTGATTGTATGTGTGTCTGTCTGTCTCTGTCTTTGTGTATGTATGTGTGTGTCTGTTTGTCTGTCTACGTCTCTCTCTCTCTCTCTCCCCTCTCCCCCTTAATCCCCTACTTCCTCCTCTTTCTTTTCCCTATCCCTGCACCAATGGATGCTCAGTCCAGTTTGGGCAGAACTGAAGAAATGTTCATCCAGTTACACATCCATCATTCTTTCTTTCATTTGTTCATTTATTTGTTTACTCAAGAAACCCTCCCTGACACCAGCTCTGTGCCCATTCCCACACTGGTGACCCTGATGGAGACAGAGACAAAGAAGTCAGGCTATCGGTTCTAAAAATGGAGCTGCTCTTTCAGTCACTAGAACAAGAATCCAAAGCTGTAACACAAGTATAGACTGGCAGAGCTGTGGGCGCCCAGAGGAGGGAGAGGCAATTTCCAGCGGGTCAACAGGGATCCCAAAACCCACTTCAAAGTGCCATTGCTATAAAGCATCTATCATGTCTAGGTCCTTTTCAGACAGGAAAACTGTCTCAGAGAGGAGAGTGAGAAGCTCAAGTTCATGCAGCTGGGAAGGGGCCAAGGCAGGACTTAATTCTAGGTTAAGCTTCCTTCCACTTTCTCTCTCAAAGTGTTTAATTCCTCTTCCCTCACAGCACTGGCTCCAGTGGGGTGTGTGTGTGTGTGTGTGGGTGTGTGTGTGTGTAGTGCACGTGTGTTTCTAACAGATGGGGAGAGATTTAATGCTCATTTCTACCATAGACAAGAGCTACCTTAGGGCAGGGATCATGTCTGTCTTATACAGTGTATTCCCAGGGCCCAGCACATAATAGACACCCAGAAAATATTTGCTGGATACACAGATATATGGGTGATTGGATGGAGAAGTAGACATATGGATAGATGAGTGGATGAATGAATGAATGGGCAGGTGTCGGATGGACTGATGAATGAATGGATGGATGGATCTGTGGATGGATGGATAAATGAATGAACAGATGGATGAATGGCTGGCTGGATGGATGGGATGGACAGATGTGTGAGCGGAAGGATAAATGGTGGAGGGAAGTCATAGCAGACCTGATGCCCCCAAGATTGGCAGAGCAGGGTCTTAACCAGTAAAAAGCACTCAGGATTGAGGACAAAATGTAACAAAAAGTAAAGAAATGGGAAAATGCCAAGACTATGGAAAAAGGCATTCTATCCAGAAAAAGAATCAGAGATGAGAATGAAGAACTTGGACCGGTGTTCAGGCTCATGTCAGAGGGAGGAAGGTGAATTGATCTATTCAGATTTGAGAACTTCTGGGACAGTTTCAAAATTGTATTCCCCACTTTGATGACATTCTCATTTTATTTTTTCTCCCAGTTTTATTGAGATACAATTGACATACAACACTGAATAAGTTTAGGGTATACAGCATAATGATTTGATTTACATATACCATGAAATGATTATCATAAGTTTAGTGAACATCCATCATCTCATATAGATACAAAATTAAAGAAATAGGAAAATATTTTTCTTGTGATGAAAACTCAGGATTTACTGTCCTAACTTTCATGTATAATACAGCAATGTTGATTATATTACCATCTTGTACACTACATCCCTAATACTTATCTATGTTATAAATGGAAGTTGTACATTTTGACTTCCCTCATCCAATTCCCCTCCCCCCTCCACCTCTGATAACCACAAATCTGACCTCTTTTTTATTAATTTGTTTCTAAGTATAATTGACCTAACACACTGTTAGTTCCTATTACACAGCACAGTGATTTGATATTTCTATACAGCTCAAACTGATCACCACAATGTCTAATTACAAAGTGCTGCCATACCATGTTATCAATAGTTGTTGACTATATTCCCCACACTGTACATTTCATACCCATCACTCATTTACTTGGTAACTAGGAGTTTGTACCTCTTAATCTTCTTTACCTATTCCTCTCATCACCCCCATCCTCCTCCCCTCTGGAAACACACCTGTTTGTTTTCTGTATCTATAACTCTGTTTCTGTTTTGTTATGTTTCTTCATTTGCTTTGGCTTTTTTCTTTTTGATTCCACATATATGTGAAATCATATGGTATTTGTCTTCTTTTGTCTTATTCACTTAGCATAATGCCCTCTAGGTCCATCCATGTGGTCGCAAATGACAAGATTTCATTCTTTTTATGGCTGAATAATATTCTATCGTTTATATATGTATCTTCTTCGTCCATTCATCTACCATGAGCATGTAGGTTGTTTCCATATCTTGGCATTTGTAAATAATGCTGCAGTGAACATTGTCGTTATTGTTCAGTTGCTCAGTTATTCCAACTCTGCAAGCCCATGGACTGTAGCCCACCAGGCTCCTCTGTCCATGGGATTTCCCAGGCAAGAATACTGGAGTGGGTTGCCATTTCCTTCTCCAGGGGATGGATCTTCGATACTCAGGGATCAAATCTGTATCTCTTACATCTGCTGCAATGGCAGGCAGGTTCTTTACCGTTGAGCCTCCTGGGAAGCAATGAACATTAATCGCCAGAGTATCGCACTAGACAGGACACACTTCATGGACTGTCATCTCTTGCCCCAGGTCTGAACATGAACCAAGTCCCCACCACGGGGATCCTGTTCAGTCTCAGAAACCCAAATAGACAACCTATTCTGTCCCCTGAGCCCCTCTGTCCTCCTTTGGAGACCTTTAACCTATCTTCTCTTGTCCCTCTTCCCTTAGAATCAGCCAAGGGTGGTGAGATTCGGACTCAGAATCAAAAGAGATGAGCAGTCCTCAGCCTTTGGAGGAGGTAGGCTGGGTGCAGGCTGGGGGAGAGGGGTGGGAGCATCTGGGGAGAGGGGAAGAGAGGAACTTAATGTTTGATACACTGGAGCGGGTGAAAAATCATGACGTGGATTCAGAATTCAGGTGCTTTGTGATCATTCAGTTGGAGAAAAAGACCCAGCAATGGAACTGAAGTTGTGGCAACTGGGAAAAGAAGGGGGCACCCTGGCTACCTTTGTCTCGATGATAAAATTCTTATGATTATGGTACTCAGTATCCTGCTTCTCTTTTTTTATACCTATTTACATATTTTTTGGCTGAACTGGGTCTTAATGGGGGCACAAGGGATCCTCATTGCAGCTGGAGGGCTCCTCTCTAGTTGTGGCGCACAGCTCTTGTTATTGCCCTGTGGCATGTGGAATCTTATTTCCCCAACCAGGAATCGAAGCCGGGTCTCCTGCATTGGAAAGCAGATTCTTAACCAGTGCACCACCAGGGAAGTCCCACCCTGCTTTTCTTCTAAAAAAAGAAATGTTGGCCCCAATATTCTTCTTCCTCTGATAGGACAAGATAGAATCTCAGAATTAGCTTCAGAAAGTCTGAGACCTCTGCAAGTGAGAAGGTAATGCTCAGAATACTCTTGGGAATGATGGAGAGAGAGACAAAGCTATCAAATGTGACAATTGGATGAGACCCTCAAAATCCCCCCCTCACACATATTCATTGTCTCTATTTGGAAGTGTGTTAATCACTCAGCCTTGCCCGACTATTTTCGACCCCATGGACTGTAGCTTACCAGGTTCCTCTGTCCATGGAATTCTTCAGGCAAGAATACTGGAGTGGGTTGCCATCCCTTTCTCCAGGGGATCTTCCCGACCCAGGGATTGAACCCAAGTCTCCCACATTGCAGGCAGATTCTTTACCATCTGAACCACCAGGGAAGCCCCTATATTTGGAAACAGATTCAAACAGGAGCAGCAACGTACTCAAGTTCACACTGGACCCCAGGTTGAATTGCCAGATTTGGCAAATAAAAATAAAGGATGCCCAGTCAAATTTTAATTTCATATCAACAACAAATAACCTTTCGGTGTAAATATACTCCATGCATGGAGAAGGCAATGGCAACCCACTCCAGTATTCTTGCAAGGAAAATCCCATGGACAGAGGAGCCTTGTAGGCTGCAGTCCATGGGGGTCACTGGGAGTCGGACACGACTGAAGTGACTTAGCAGCAGCAGCAGCAGCATACTCCATGCAATGTTGGGACATACTTATTCTTCAAAGTGTTAGTCACTCAGTCATGTCCAACTCTTTATTACCCCATGGACTGTAGCCTACCAGGCTTCTCTGTCCATGGGATTCTCCGGGCAAGAATACTGGAGTGCGTCGCCATTCCCTTCTCCAGGGGATCTTCCCAACCCTGAGATCAAACCTGGGTCTCCCACATTGCAGGTGGATTCACCATCTGAGCCACAAGGGAAGCCCTTTATTCTTTGAAATTTGGGTTGTTTTTTTTTCATCTGAACCTTGAGTATAACTTGGCATCCTGTATCTTACTCAGCAACCCTACCTCCAGGCATCTTTGGACCACACCTGCTTTCTCCTCCCCTTCCCTGCCCCTTTGATGATTTCTGTCGTCTCTTGGCCCAGGAGACATACGACATGTCGGGTGCCCGCCTGGCCCTGACACTGTGTGTCACCAAAGCCCGGGAAGGTTCCGAGGCAGATCTGGATGCCCTGGAACGCATGTTCCAGCAGCTGGGGTTTGAGAGCACCATGAAGAGAGACCCTACCGCCCAGGTATTGTGCTGCCGGCTCCAGCCCAGCAGGGGAGGGGTGGGGGCTGAAGGAGAAGGTGGATTCCGGGGTCACCCCTGAGTCCGGCCATTCCTCTCACTCCAGCAATTCCAGGAAGAGTTGGAAAAATTCCAACAGGCCATCGACGCCCGAGAAGACTTTGTCAGCTGTGCCTTCGTGGTTCTCATGGCACACGGATTAGAAGGGCGCCTCAAAGGGAAGGATGAGAGGATGGTGGAGCTGGAGGACCTCTTCCAGGCTCTGAACAACAAGAACTGCCGGGCCCTGAGAGCCAAGCCTAAGGTGTACATCGTGCAGGCTTGTCGAGGAGGTGGGGCCAAGAGCCAAGGACACAGAGCCCCTCCCTCCCAGATCCAAGACCCCAGCCAAGCCTTGGATTTCCCATCTGTCTTACGACCTTTATTTTTTCTCCTTCTTTCTTTCTGATTTTGCCTTTTCCTTCTTGATGTTTCAGAACAAAGGGACCCTGGTGAACCAGTCGCTGGAGGGGATCTTGTGATGATCACAGAAAATACTCCTGAAACCATCCCAACGTACACAGACACCCTCCATGTCTTCTCCACCATAGAGGGTATGAGCTTCCAGCTGACCCAGGGTGGCCTGCTTCTCCACCTTGCCTGCCACTCCTGACCCCTGAGACTCCCCTCCAGGACCCACCATTGTCCAAGGTGTTTTGTAGCATATGTGCATGCACGTGCACACGTGTGCATGCACACACACCCACACACACAGTCACCCACCCCCATTGAGCTCCCCTGAGCCCACTTCTCTGGAATTCCCAGGGTACATTGCCTACAGACACGACCAGGAGGGCTCCTACTTCATCCAGACTCTGGTTGATGTGTTCGTCAATAAGAGAGGACCCATCCTGGAGCTTCTGACAGAGGTGAGTTGGGAGAAGGTACCTTGGAAGCCCCACCCAGCCTGATCAGGGAGCATGCAGAATGGACTGTACGTGCGTGCCCAGTTATTCAGTCATGTCCGACTCTTGGTGACCTCATAGACTACAGCCCGCCAGGCTCCTCTGTCCATGGGATTTCCCAGGCAAGAATACTGGAGCAGGTTGCCATTTCCTCCTCCAGGGGATCTTCCTGACCCAAGGATCAAGCCTGCATCCTTTGCGCCTCCGGCATTGGCAGGCACGTTCTTTACCAACTGCACCCCCTGGAAGCACAGCAGGCTGAGCCTCTTGCAAACCTTTCTGCATGTTCCCCCTCCCCTGCCTCCTGCTCCAAGGCCAACCTGGGTCCCAACACATAAACTAGAACACCCATCTCTCAGAAGTGACTTTCCCTAAAGCAGGGAGTTCCAAAGCTTACAGTATGTGAGATAATTTAGATGAAATATGCATACATTTCTGTAAACAAGCCCCTTAGGTTCAACTCGTCTTTGGACATTCTGATTGGTTATGTGTTATTTTGGCAGATTAGAAAAAAACATATAACGAGAATGTGTAGCCAGTGATTCCACAGAGATTATGGTGAGAAAGTGAAAGTGTCAGTTGCTCAATCATACCCAGCTCCTTGTGACCTCATGGACTGTAGCCCCCCCAGGGTCCTCTGTCTGTGGAATTCTCCAGGCAAGAATACTGGAGTGGGTGGCCATTTCTTTCTCCAGGGGATCTTCCTGACACAGGGATGGAACCCAGCTCTCCAGCACTGAAGGCAGATTCTTTACCTTCTGAGACACCCGAAGCCCAATTACAGTGTAGGATGAGACAATAAAGGTCTCCCATTTTAGGACATGGAGACCCACCTGCCCTAACTTTCTCCCAATAAGCTCATTACCTGACTCCCCCAAAAGCCCAGCCCCAAGCTGACCATTCCTGTTGCTGCAGGTGACCCGGAGGATGGCAGAAGCAGAGATGATTCAAGAAGGGGAAGCAAGGAAAGTGAATCCTGAAATCCAAAGCACTCTTCGGAAACGACTCTATCTGCAGTAGAAGTAGAAAGGGTGGGGTGGGGCTCTCTTTCAGGTGCCCTCTCTGCCCCCACAGAGCTTTAAAGGCAGCTCTCACCACTTCTCCAAAATCTTCTCTTCCCAAAGCTAAATGGTGCCCAGCTCTTCTTTCATCACACCCTTCATGAAGGTCCTCCTTCGATCTATCCCCATCCTTCTCAGGGCAAGCCAGCTAAAACTGAGCACAGGATATGGTGATAACATTAACATCACCTCCCTCAGGCTGGACGCTCTACCTCTATTAATACACCTAAAAAGGCATTCACTTATCCCACTCTCTATTCTTATGCTCCAGTGAAGCCCTCTTCTTTCCACCATGAATCATATCCATACAAATGTACCTGGATAAAACTCAAGATTTTCCGCCGATAAAACATGCCTATTCACCACCTCCCATCCCAATCAAAACTTCACTGGCTCTGGAATTTCACCTGGAGTTATAACCTCCTCCTCCTGGCAATCACTTCCATTCCCGTCTCCCAGAGATTTCCTCTCAACCACGGGAAATTCAGTAAAGCAAAAGTTGTTCTCTCTCCAAGACCCCTCTTCTTTGGCTAGCAAGCTGGTACCTTGATGCCATCCACCTCATGGGTTCTCTCTGGTTAGTAGAGCTGCTTCCTCCTTTTCTGAAGCCCTGCCTCCTAACCAATGCCACTCCATCCACTGCTCTGAACCCTGACATCTGTCTGAGACAATCCATCCCTTTACCCATTCTCAGAGTTTTGACTCTCTTTTTAAAAAAACTTTTTTTGTTCTTAATTGGAGGATAATGGCTTTACTGTGTTGTGTTGCTTCTGCCGTATAACAATGTGAATCAGCCACAAATACACATATATCCGCTCCCTCTGGAACCTCTCTCCCACCCCACCCCATCCCACATCCCGGTTGTCACAGAGCACCAGGTTGAATTCCTTGTGTCAAACAGCAACTTCCCACTAGTCAACTTCCAACCACTCTAAATCATAGCATGTTGGAGCTATGGAGACACCCCTAGTGTTACCTTGTTACTTTTCAGACAAGGTTATAGAGGACTAGAGAGGCTAAATCACTTCTCAAATACCACACAGTAAGCCAGTGGCAGGGTCAAGGTCTGGCTTCCAGGCTAGCCCCACTTCCACTACCTGCTAAGTCTTCCATTAGTGAGTGTGTGCGTAGTTGCTCAGTCTAATCTGACTTTTTTTGACCCCCATGGACTGTAATCCACCAGGCTCCTCTGTCCATGGCACTCTCCAGGCAAGAATACTGAAGAGGGTTGCTATGCCCTCCTCCAGAGAATCTTCCCAACCAAGTCTCCGACATCTCCTGCATTGGCAAACAGGTTCTTTACCACTAGCACCACCTGGGAAAGTTTACCTCCATGGGATTCTGACACTGGGCTGAAAGCTGGATCAGAGGCTCCCAAGTCTATGACACCTTTCTACTTATCTACAGCCCTGACCTTTCCCACCATAATAACCCGTGGTCATATCTGCCATCACTGAAAACTCATGGCTAAAGCGGAATCATTTCTTCCTGGTCCATCCACCAAGTGTTCCCTGGAACCGTCAATCTCAAACCTCTGCAGTCATCTATGACACCCCTCTTCCTGCATCCTTCATATGTCACCAGTCACCATACCCAGCCCAGCGTGACTTTGAAACATTCTCTTCCTTTCCTTGTTACTCTCTAGTTCCATCCTCTCATGTCTCTATCTTTGCACCAGTTTCCTTCCTTGCCTCTATGCCCTCCCATCTCAGCCCTCCTCTGACCTCCATATCATCTACAATTCCTGATCTCCCCAGAACACTCAAGAAGACACAACAGTGCCTCATTACACAGAGATCAAGGCTCAACTCCACACCTTGATTTCTCACACCTGTACAATCCCATTCCTATCAGCGATCATCTAAACTCATCTCCCACTTCCCCAATCATGCTCCAAGACTAATGTTGTCTTATTCGTCCCTGCATCTAAGCCTTTGTTCTTACCATTTCTCCAAGCGTGAGTGCCCTCTCACTCTTGTTCACCCACTTTCCACTATCTCCCACCCCTACTTATTCCAGAAAGCCATTCCTAATATTCTTTCCAGTTGATTCTGCTCTGTCACCCAGGATGAGACACAAATTACAGTTTCTCCAGGGTGGGGAACAAGTCTTTGCTCAACATATTGGATGTTCAGTAAACAGTTGTCAGACTTCCATTCCTACCCTGCAAATAGGTTCATCAGTACTAGTTTTCTAGATTCCATATATATGCATTATGGGCAATATTTGTTTTTCTCTTTCTGGCTTATTTCACTTATAACAGGCTCTAGGTTCAACCACTTCACTGCAACTGATTCATATTCATTCCTTTTATGGTTGAGTAATATTCCGTATATGTACCACAACTTCTTTATCCATTCATCTGTTGATGGACATCTAGATGCTTCCATATTCTGACTGTAAATAGTGCTGCAATGGACATTGGGGGTAGATGTGTCTTTTTGAATAATAAAATAAAAGAATATGTTGGAATCTTTGCTCTGTACTTAAACAGTGAGGATGATGAGATAGGCACTGTGTATTTGATTTCTTTTCCCTGATGGCCAACTGCCTCCCAGTATGTCTGTCATGCACAGAGAGTAATGAGCCTCAGTCCTTTCATATAAGCAGGTGTGCTGGGAGTGGTAAAGTCACAGGCCACACTTCCATGCCATGTGGCTATATTTTACATGACAGTTCCACCTCCAGAATGTTCCCAAGGAAGTATCCAGACACAGAACTGTAGCTTTCCAGAACCCTAAGGGATCTTGGAGATCAGCTAGTTATAGGATCACGGATATTTAGCAAATGTGCCATCTCTCTATGTTGGTGCCCATGGCAGACATGACTAATCAATCACGCTTTCCGGGGACTTCCCTGACGGTTCAATGGTTAAGAATCCTCCTCCCCAAGAGGGTAAGATGAATGGAGTGAGTAGCATGGAAGTGTATACACTACCATATGTAAAGCAGATAGCCAATGGAAATATGCTATATGACGCAGGGAGCTCAAACTGGGGCTCTGTAACAGCCTAGAGCAGTGGGAAAGGGTGGAAGGTGGGAGGGAGGTTCAAGATGGGGGGACATATGTATGCCTACAGCTAATTCATGTTGATATATGGCAGAAATGAAACTAATATTGTAAAGCAATTATCCTTCAATTAAAAATAAACACATTTTTTTTCAAATCTATGAGAACAATAAAATAAGGAATCCACCTTCCAATGCAGGGGCCTGTGTTTAATCCCTGATCAGGGAACAAGATCCCACATGCCACAACTAAGACCTGATGCAGTCAAATAAATAAATTTCTTTTAAAGTTTATCCACTTAATCATTTTCCAATATATGCAATGTATCATCACATTGTATACCTTAAACTTACACAGTGTTATATGTTAATTATATCTTGATAAACTGGAAAATTATTTAATAATTTTTTAATTTTAAAAAGTGTATACACTAGCAGAGGATGAGATGGTTAGATAGCATCACTGACTCAATAGACATGAACTTTATCTCCTGGCAAATTGCAGGAGATAATGGAGGACAGGGAAGCCTGGCATGCTGCAGTCCATGGGGTGGCAAAGAATCGGACACAATTTAGCTACTAAACAACAACATACACTAGCAAGGGAAGCACAAGGAGTTGATCTCCTAAGCCATTTTAAAGGCCTCCAGTTCAGCACAAGACACAAGAAAAGCAATAGGATGTCTAGCTTTCAGAACTTGGGATACAATTGGTCTGCTTTCATTCTAATTGGTTGGGTTATTTGGGGAATAAAACATTTCAGCTGTTTATGAAGTTGTTGTTACAGGTGATCAATTATAGGAAATGAGGTCACTCTCATGCTGGCCAATTAATTTCACCTCCTTGCCCACAGTCTACACCCATGCCCACAACTCACCCAAGGTGAGCTCCTTACGCCCAATTGGCTTCCTATTACATTCTGACCATACAAGACAGGAGAGAGAGACAGGAAGGAGGAGGAGGGACTTGTGATTTGAATTTTCCTGTTGTCATCCAGCTGTATCAGATCTTTCCAGCTTCCAATTGCTTTGACCCATATGTAAAACTAGCATCATCATGCTGCTGCTAAGTCACTTCAGTCATGTCCGACTCTGTGCGACCCTATAGACGGCCGCCCACCAGGCTCCCCCGTCCCTGGGATTCTCCAGGCAAGAACACTGGAGTGGGCTGCCATTTCCTTCTCCAATGCGTGGAAGTGAAAAGTGAAAGTGAAGTCGCTCAGCCATGTCCGATTCTTAGCGACCCCGTGGACTGCAGCCTACCAGGCTCCTCCGTCCATGAGATTTTCCAGGCAAGAGAACTGGAGGAGGGTGCCATTGCCTTCTCCGAGCATCATCATGCCTCCCCCTAAATACACCAGCCTCAACTGGTCAGGAACCCCTCCACAGAGGTATGAGTACCAAATTCACATGGGACACTCTTCTCCATCCTCTGTGCTTCTAGGATCTGCTAACCTCAGCTCCTCCTTTTCTTCCCAGGTCTGGGCAGGTCACCTGATCCCTACCTGAACTATCTCTGGTTTAACCCTAGAAATGCCTTCTTGCCTTTCCACTCCCCCACTGCCTGTTTGGTCAATGCCCACAATAAATTCTCTCTGTTAAAATACCTTGAGTGCGTCTACAACACGGATAAAATTTGAAAGTGTTACATTCAATGAAATAAGCCAGACACAAAAGGACAAGTATTGAGACTTCCCTGGTGGTCCAGTGATTAAGACTTGGTGCTCCCAATGCAGGGGACCCAGGTTCAATCCCTGGTCAGGGAACTAGCTTCCACATGCCACAACTAAGAGTTAAATGCTGCAACTAAAGATCCTGTATTCCACAACTAAGACCCAGTGCAGCCAAATAAATAAATAAAAGTTTAAATAAACAGACGAGTGTCATATGAGTCCATTTATAGGTTTGCCTACTCCAAACAGGCAAACTCACAGAGACACAAAGTAGATTAGAGATAACCAGAAGCTGGAGGCAAGGAGATTGGGGAGCTACTGTATAACGATTACAGAGTTTCTGTGTGGGGTGATAAAAAACTTTGGAAATAGTGAAGTTGGCTGCCCATTATGAACTGCACACCTTAAAATGGTTAAAATGGCAAGCTTTGTGTCACATATATTTTACCACAATTTTTAAAAGCTAATAATATAATATACCAAAAGACAATAAACTGAACAATTTAAATGGGTGCATTGGATGGCATGTGAAGTACATCTCAATAAAGTTGTTTTGGGCTTCCTTGGTTATTCAGTGGTAAAGTATCTGCCTGCCAATGCAGGAGATGTGAGTTCAGTCCCAGGGTCAGGAAGATCCCCTGGAGGAGGAAATGGCAACCCACTCCAGTATTCTTGCCTGGAGAATCCTCTGGACAGAGGAGCCTGGCGGGCTACGTCTGTGGTGTCACAAAAGAGTCAGACATGTCTTAGCAACTAAACAACAACAACAACAAAGTTGTTTTTAAAAAAAATAACTTGTTTGCCTTGCAGGGAATAAAACTACCTTAATAAAGATTTTTAAAACTCCTTTGGTGATTCCAACTCCCTTGGTACGTGGTTGCACAGCTCTTTAGACACACCAAAGACCATTGAACCCTGTAGTTTCAAAGGGTAAATTGACAGTGTGTGAATTATATATAATAAAGTTATGTTTTAAAGGGAGTAGTTACCTATTATGATAAGTGGAAAGTCAGTATTACCTGCCGTAATTAGGAGATAAGCATAAGAACATGATTCAACTATGAGAAAGGAGGAAATCCTGCTGCTCGCAGCAACATGGACGGAACTTGAAAGCATGATGCTGAGTGAGATAAGCCAGACAAAGACTAATCCTGCATGAAATCACTTGTACATGAATCCTTTAAAAACTGAACTTGTAGAAACAGTAGAAAGGTGGTTATCAGAACCTGGGACATAGGAGAACTGGGGAGATGTTTTAAAGGTACAAACTTGCAAACTGGATGATGAATAAGTTAAGGAGGTCTAATGCACAGCATAGGGATTGTAGTCAACAATGCTGTTGTATAAATTTCCAAGTTGCTAAGACACTGAATCTTAAGCGTTCTCACCACAAAAAAGAAATGGTAATTACGTGACGTGATAGAAGTGTTAGCTAATGCTGTGGTGGAAATTGTATTGCAATATATAAATGTTTCAAAACAACACACGATACACCTTAAACTTACATAATGATTGTCAATTATATCTCAATTTTTTATTCCATACATACAATTAAAAATTTTAATGTTCATGTATGATAGAGACAACAACCCACTCCAGTGTTCTTGCCTGGAGAATCCCAGGGACAGCAGGGCCTGGTGGGCTGCCGTCTATGGGGTCGCACAGAGTCGGACACAGCTGAAGCGACTTGGCAGCATGATAGAGACAAAAAAAGAATGGTGGTTACCAGGGTTTGGGGTGAGGGCTAGAGAGTTATTGTTTAATGGGTACAGAGTTTTAGTATGGTAAGATGAAAAAGTTTTGGATGGATAGTTGTAATGATTGCACAACCATGTGAATGTACTTAAGGTTACTGAGCTATGGTCTTAAAAAGGACTAAAATTGTATATCTTATTGTATATCTATAAAATTGTACAAAATTTTATAAACTTTATAAATTTTAATGTGTAAAATTGTAAAATAAAATGTATAAAATTGCAAAATTTATAAAATTGGACATTTTACCACATTAAAAAGTGGTAACAGAAAAAAAATGTTTATGTATGAACCATCAAAAGTCACCTCAGTGTACAACCAGTTTGAGCGCCACATGCTGCCTTTTGACATCATGGCCATATCCTGGTCTTTACCTCTTTGTTCATGGTGTATAAACATTTCTCAAAGAATTGCTAAGACAAAGGTTTGAGCATTTTTATTTCCCATTGTTCACTCATTCGTTACATTAAAATAATTTATCAAATTCCTACCCAATGCCAAATACTGTTCTAGGCTCTGGAAATAGTGTGGTTGACCAAGACCCTCATCTCATGGAATTCACATTCTGGTGGGGAGATGATGAACAATACAATATGATTTTTGGTATTGCTGAGTGTAATGGAGTGGGGGAGCACCATACGAGGCTAAAGAATTGGAGGACAGAGTCGGGTGTGATTTGGCAACTGAACAACAAAGGTGATAGTTGAGCAGAGATCTATCTGAAGAAACAATGAGTGAGGACCATGAAAAGATCTAATGGTCTAGGCACACTTTCTTCATCATATATCTACAAACCCCTATGCTATTATTTTACTCAAGTTTTTTTTAAGTAATTCTTTTTTTATTTAAAAATAAACTGTTGGAAATAAACTCACGGACATAGAAAGCAAACTTATGGTTACTAAAGAAAAAGGGAGGAAGGGATAAATTAGGAGACTGGGATTAACATACACACACTACTATATATAAAATAAACTAGGGCCTACTGTGCAGCCCAGGGAGCTATGCTCAATATCTTATAATAACCTATAATGGAAAAGCACCTGAAAAAAGAACAGACATATAAACATACATGTTGTTTACTTTTTAAAAGTGCACAACATGAAAGTTGTGAGTTAAGTTTTACTTGGGGCAAAATGAGGACTGCAGCCTGGGAGACAGCACCTCAGATAGCTCTGAGAAACTGCTCCAAAGAGGTGGGGGAGGCAGGGAAGATCAGTATACATATGATTTTTGATGAAGGGGAATATGTGCAATCAAGCACGTATTTTTCCAGAAGGTTTCTGTTAGGCTCCTGAAGCTTTCTGCCAGACACAAGGAACAATCATCACCATGAGGGATTTCAGTGTCTTTCTAGTTATGAGAAGATGCAAGAATTGGGCTCATAAAATTACCTCCTGAAAATAACTATCTGAAGACCTGTTCTGCCAGTTTCTTTCCCCCTGAGCACAGAGTGCCTCATTTCTGCTCTCCACCCTGAACTTCTTTTGGAGAGTGTTCAAAATCAGCAGCGACAGCAGCACGTGGTTTAATCCTTGTAGAGGCAGAGGGCAAGTGCCAATTTGTAGTTGACAATGTGTAACTGAACCACTCTGCTGTACACCCAAAACTAACACAACACTGTAAATCAACTATGCTTCAATTCTTCTAATGAGTCTATTTTAAAAAAAATAGCACTTACCCATACAACATACAACAGAATATTATCTGGCAATCTAAAAAAGCATGTAATACAGATTCACACAGACAGAAGAGCCTGGCAGGCTACACAGTCCATGGGGTCGCAAGAGTCGAACACAATTTAGCGACTAAACCACCACTGATTAACACATTAGCAGGAAGGGACCTTGAAAACACTAAGCTCTTAAAGCAGTGAGAACATTCTTTGTGGTTTTGGGATGAAAGCAAGGACCTCCAGGAAGAAATGTTAAGGAAGCAGATTTTGGCTTAACCTTAGAAACTTCTAGCATCAAAATCTACCCCGTCCCCCAAGGTGAGCATCCACTTATGAACGTCAAGATCTCCCTACCTGCAACCTCCAACCCCCAAAGTTATTTAAACAGGGCTCACCCACAACAATCCCCCAAAGGGGCTCATAAATCCAATGCAAGCAAACATGGGAGTGTTCTGCAGAAAAAACAATGCAAATTCCACCAGCTCCATAGGGACCTGCGCATGCATGCTAAGTTGCTTCCATCGCTTCTGAGACTGCAACCATACAGACTGTAGCCTGCCAGGCCCCTCTGTCCATGGGATTCTCCAGGCAAGAACAGTGGAGTGGGTTGCCATGGCCTTCTCCAGGGGAATCTTCCTGACCCAGGGATTGAACCCACATCTCTCTCCTGCATTGGCAGACGGGCTCTTTACCACAGCACCACATAGGGACCTGTAACACCTTAAAAATTAGCACAAAGTTTTATGAATTGGTGGTGTATAAATTTATATCATAACCTTTGGAAATGACTGGCTTCGTCAAGAGTTGTAAAAATGTTCTTTTCCTTGACCCTGTAACTCCACTTCAGGAAAGTTATCATAAAGAAATAATTCAACAGGGCTTCCCTGGTGGCTCAGTGGTGAAGAATCTGCCTGTCAATACAGGAGACATGGTTCCATCCCTGATCTGGGAAAATCCCACATGCCAAGGAGCAACTAAGTCCGTGTGCCCCAACTACTCACCCTGCGTGCCCCAGAGCCCAGGAGCCTGCTGAGCCTCCGGGCCACAGCTACTGAAGCCCTGCCCCTAGAGCCCATGCTCCACAAGAGAAGCTGAGGTAGGAGATAGACGAGCTCCAAGTGTGATTTACAGCTGGCCTCCTGTTTGCAATTCATGGGGCTCGAACGAATGGGCTTCAGACTGGATACTTAAAACCAGCCTCATGTTCACATTCCCTGAGACAAGAGACAGGTGGGCTCCAGTCAAGGCATTTACAATCAGCCTCCTGTTTGCCCTCCAAAATGGAAGTAACAGAAACAGGGTAAATAACCAGTCTTTGCCTCCTGTAAAGACCTTAAGGTAATAGTCATGGCAATAGTCAAGGTAATAGTCATGGCAAGAACAAAAAGAGGGAAAACCCTGTTGAGGAAAGGATTAAGGGATCTCCAATCCCCTCTTTGTGGGACAAGACAGACGCGACCCCTGGGCAGAAAGGCTCCTTGGGTGTCGAAAGTCAGGGGATAATTCCCAGCTATAATGCATCTTGCTCTCCCAAAGCCTTCACTTTGAGACCCACCTTGGCTGAAGGGTATGCGTGCACCCAGGGGAGGATCCTGAGGCAAATTAACCAGAGGGGGGACAGAGCAAGATGACTGGCCTGAGGGAAGACAAAGACCTGGAAAACAGCTCACTTATAAAGGATTTACACTTCCCAAAGACGCAAGTCTCTCTCTGAGCTGGCCCATGTGCCTTTCCGCATATACTTTTCCTCTCCTTAAACTTTCTACATTACTCTTTACCTTCTGCCTCCTTGCCTGAATTCGTTGTTGACTAGGCAGGCAAGGACTAGGGACTCTACCCCTAACTGCTCACCCTTGTGGTCCAGTGGTTAGGACTCCTGGTCCAGGAAACTAAGACCCTGCTTACAGCTACCCCTCACTGCTGCTTGCTGCAAGCTGCCACTTACTGCTATGCATGTCCAGAATCAAAGCCACCAAAATGAGAGGCCCGTGCACCTGAAGGAAGAGTATCCCCGCTAGCCTCAACTCGAGAAAAGCTCGAGCAGCACCAAAGACCTAACACAGCCAAAAATAAATAAAATTATACCCAAACACATATGTCTACACAATACACATACACACACATACACACCTAAGTACACATACATGCTTAAGTATATACATACATAAGTACACGTCCACACATATAAATGCACATTCATTTGCACACATAAACATGCTCGCCTGATACACATACACACATACATGTACACATAAGTACATATTCACATGGGATTGCCCTGGTGGCTCAGATGGTAAAAAATCTGCCTGCAATGGGGCAGACCAGGGTTCAATCCCAGTGTCAGGAAGATTCCCTGGAGGAGGAAATAGCAGCCCATGCCAGTATTCTTGCCTAGAGAATTCCAAGGACAGAGGATCTACTACTGCCTATGGGGTTGCACAGAGTCAGACACAACTGAGCAACTAACACTTTCACTTTTCACACATTCACATACACACATGTATGTGAATGTGCAGGTTCCATCGACATTTGCAGCAAGGGGAAGGTAATCTGAATATCAAAATATTATCATTAGTTCAGGAAAAATGAGATATCTCAAAATAAAGAATTCAGCGCTCTTCTGTATATGGGAAGATGCAAGCATCTGGGCTCACTGATGTCATTTCTTTCATATACATCTCAGTTATCCAGGGCCAGCAACCCGCTTCTTGATTTTTCACATCCTTAATTCCTCATTCACCTGGTTCCTCGTTCAGCTGACAGCTGCTTGATCACAGGCATTGTTCTCCATCTCAGGGGCCCTCTGACCTAAGAAATTCATATTTGAAGGCCTGAATTCACTGATGGCTGTTATATCCTTGTTCATTGATATGGCCGGAGATATTCCATTTCACAGTCCTAGCCCCCAATACCTACCTCTGACTGTGACTTTATTTGGAGACAAGGTATTTAAAGAGGTTACTAAGGTAAAATCAGGTCACTGAAGTGTGTCCTAATCCAATATAACCACTGTCCTTATAAGAAGAAATTAGGACCAGATACAGAGAGTAGACAGTCATCCACAAGCCGAGGAGGGAGACTTTTAAAGAAATCAACTTTGTCGACACCTTGATCTCAAACTTCTAGCCTCCAGAACTTCAGGTAAATTAATTTCTGTTGTGTAAGCCTCCTAGTCTGTGGTATTTTGTTATGGCAGCCCTGTGGAGCTTATACACACACATACACGTATGCCCACACAATATACAGACACACGTATGTTGTTGCTGTTCAGTCGCTAAGTCATGTCCGACTCTTTGCCACCCCGTGGACTGCAGCACACCAGGCTCTTTTGTCCTTCACTATGCCCCAGAATTTGCTCAAATTCATGTCCATTGAGTCGGTGATGCCATCTAACCATCTCATTTTCTGCCATCCCCTCTTCTCCTTTTGCCATCAATCTTTCCCATCATCAGGGTCTTTTCCAATGAGTCAGCTCTTTGCATCAGGTGGTCAAAGTATCGGAGCTTCAGCTTCAACATCAATCCTTCCAATGAATATTCAGGGTTGATTTCCTTTAGTTTTGACTGGTTTGATCTCCTTGCTGTCCAAGGGATTCTCAAGAGTCTTCTCCAGCGCCACAATTTGAAAGCATCAGTTCTTCAGTGCTCAGCCTTCTTTATGGTCCAACTCTCACATACATACTTGACTAATGGAAAAATCATAGCTTTCACTATGTAGCTTCCCTGGTGGCTCAGTCAGTAAAGAATTCACCTGCAATGCGGGAGACCTGGGTTAGGAAGATCCTCTGGAAGAGGGCAGGGCAGCCCTCTCCAGTATCCTTGCCTGGAGAATCCCCATGGACAGAGGACCCTGGCAGGCTGCAGTCCATGGGGTTGTAAAGAGTCAGACAGGACTGAGAGACTAATCACAGCATAGCAGTAACATGGATGGACTTGAAGATTCTTATACTAGATGAAATAAGTCAGATAAAGAAGGAGAAATTTCATACAACATCCCTTATATGTCGAATCCAAAAACAAATGATACAAATAAACTCACAAAACAGAGACTCACAGACTCATAAAATGAACTTAGGGTTGGTGGGGAAGGGGGGTTGGGGGAAAGGATAGTTAGGGAGTTTGAGATAGACACGTCCACACTGCTATATTTAAAATGGATAACTGACTAGGACCTACTATATAGAACCTGGAACTCTGCTCAATGTTATGTGGCAGCCTGGATGGGAGGGGAGTTTGAGGGAGAATGTATACATATATACGTATGGCAGAGTCCCTTCACTGGTCACCTGAATCTATCACACTGTGAAGCAGTTAGTTGTTGTTTAGTCACTAAGCTGTGTCTGACTCCTTGTGATCTTGTGGGCTGCAGCACGCCAGGCTTCCCTGTCCTTCACCATCTCCCAGAGTCTGCTCAACACATGTCCAGGGAGTCGGTGATGCCATCCAACCATCTCATCCTCTGTCACTAGACCCCAATACCAAATAAAAAGTTTTCTTTTTAATAAGTAAAAAATATTTCTAAAGCTGAGTAAAAAGTTTTTAAAAATAATACAAATGGACTTATTTACAAATGAGAAACAGATTCACAGACTTAAGAGAATGAACTTATGGTTACCAAGGGAAAAGGGGAGGAGGGATAGATTGGGACTTTAGGGTTGACATGTACACACGGCTATATTTAAAATAGATAACCAAGGACCTACTGTAAAAAAAAATTAGTAAAATAAGGAAGTAATACAGAAAATACATTTTAAAAATTCCTTGCTCATGAGGACTCTGAAGAAAAGATAACATGTTCTCCCCATCTGTCTTCAGAGAAGAGATGGAAGCTATGAGAGATGAGTGTTATGAGCCGGGAAGTGACACAAGCCAATTTCATCTGTGCCCTGAGTTCTTCCCACATCTGATTCCCTTCAAAGGGCATCAATACCGATCAGACTTCAGAACCCAGGACAGAGACAGACTCACAGTAAACCTCTGTGCCACTGTGAAGAGGGGCAAAAGTGATGGAGAGGGAGGTGCCCCATGTCAGTGACAGAGTGTAGTGGAGCCTTCTTCTAGCTGTTGGAAAGAGTTTGACTTTCCAAATCTGGGAGATGGCCCACCATGGGCAGTTCACAAGCTTGCTGGTTATCAGGTCATCATAGAGCTTATTGTGCTTTATTTCTCCTTCCTTGACCTAATAAATTCTAATCAGGAGAGAGAGCTGAGCCTCAAAGACTCCTAACAAATATTTATAGTCATCTGGGGCTTCCCAGGTGGCACTAGTGGTAAAGAACCTACCTGCCAATGCAGGAGATGTAAGAGGTGTGGATTTGATCCCTGGGTCAGGAAGACCCCCTGAAGGAGGAAATGGCAACCCACTCCAGTATTCTTGCCTGGAGAATCCCATGGTCAGAGAAGCCTGGTGGGCTACAGTACATCTGGTCGCAAAGAGTCAAACATGACTGAAGCAACTTAGCACAAAGGTATTCTCATCCATAAAAATGAATAAATGAGTAAACATATAAGGTAGCCATGAAATCATACTGCTATTACTTGAAAAGTGAGTAACATAGTGATTGAAAGTGAAAGTGAAGTCACTCAGTCGTGTCCGACTCTTTGTGACCCCATGGACTGTAGCCTGCACCAGGCTTCTCTGTCCATGGGATTTTCCAGGCAAGGGTACTGGAGTGGGTTGCATTTCCTCCTCCAGGGGATCTTCCCAACCTAGGGATCGAACCTGGGTCTCCTGCATTGCAGGCAGACGCTTTACCGTCGGAGCCACCAAGGAAGCTAACATAGTGATTAGTTTTCTAATTAGTTTTCTGGTTATAAAATGATATAAATCAATGTAATACTGTTAAGTCATTATCTTAAAATTTTAAGATATTTTAATAATATTAAAATATTTTAATATTATTTTAAGCCATTCACTTAAAAATAAATAAATCAGAAAAACAAAATTCCATTACAGTAGACCATTTTGTTCAGCTTTGACCAATGTTCCCAAGAGACTAGAGTCTTAATCCATTGTCATGCATCACTGAGCCATAGTTAGTTAGCTGGTGTGGACTCACATAATATAGACAGAAGACATTTCATGCATCCAACCCAGGCTGGTGATCTGTTTCACCCTTGATAGTCAGGGCTGGTGCACTGGGAAGACCCAGAGGGATGGGATGGGGAGGGAGGTGGGAGGGGGGATCGGGATGGGGAATACATGTAAATCCCTGGCTGATTCATGTCAATGTATGGCAAAAACCACTACAATACTGTAAAGTAATTAGCCTCCAACTAAAGTAAATGAAAATAAATAAATTTAAAAAAAAAAGAAGGCATTCCAAAGAGTTTAGCTACTCTGGTCCCAGATCGAGGCCTCTTGCCAAATACACTGAGACATTGTTACTCTCTTTAAAATCATGGTGCAGTGATTTTTTTAAACTTTTTTATTGAAGTAGTTGACTTTACAATGTTGTTTTTGTTTCTGGTGTACAGCAAAGTGATTCAGTTTAATATATATGTATATATTTTCTTTTTGGTTTGTAAGATACTAAAAATAGTTCCATGTGCTATGCAGTATAACCTGGTTGTTTATCTATTTTATATACAGTAGTTTGTATCTATTAATCACAAGCTCAATTTACCCCTCCCCTGCTTTCCCCTTTGGAAACCATAGTTTGTTTTCTGTCTCTGTGGGTCTATTTCTGTTCTTTATGTAAGTTCATTTGTGTCTTATTCTAGATCCCACTTTTAAGTGGGATCATATGATATGTGTCTTTCTCTGATGTAGTATAATAATCTCTAGGTCCATTCATGTTGCTGCAAATGACATTGTTTCATTCTTTTTTGTGGCTGAGTAATATTTGATCATATATATATGTACCACATCTTCTTTATCCATTCATCCGTCAGTAGACACAGGTTTCTTCCATTTCTTGGCTATTATACATAATTTTGCTATGAACATTGGGGTGATTGTATCTTTTCAAATAGGAGTTTTCATCTTTTCCAAATGTATGCCCAAAGTGGGATTGCCGAATCATATATTTTTAGTTTTTTTAAGGAATATTCATACTATTTTCCATAGTGACTGCACATATTGCAGTGATTTTAATATTAGATGACAAAGCCAAAGGGCTGGAGTCCTCCGAGAAACTGAATTAGACTGAGCCCAGGTCCTCCTACTTGAGGACATCTAGGCTGACTGAAATGGTCACATCAGTGTCAGAGGGACACAATGTCAACAGCGGGATTTCTCACTGACACCACCAAATGACTGTGTGTGGAAGTCCATGTTCAAAGACAAGTGACTTGAGACATTCAGAAATGAATGATAATTGGATGACAAGGCTTTCGGCAAATCATGAAGTGAACTTGAACCTCTTGGAGCTTTCAAATGTGAGTTATTCTTGCTCTGGCTTGGAGAAAAAGCTGAAGAGGTGGGAACCAACCCAGTCCAGAAAGTTCCACCAAGACCGAAAATTAAAAATAAATCCCAGCATCTCCAAGACTCACCTGGGACTGGAAAATGTGTGAATTTCTTGGTATGACCATTGAGCAGAAGCTGAGTAAATCCAGAGCTGTAACATCCATTTAGTATATAGGACTTACTATGAAATCTTGATATGATTGACCTGATCCTTCATAGATAGATAGATAGATACAGATGGCTGAGTCACTTTGCTGCACACTTGAAACTATCACAACATTGTAAATTAACTAAACTTCCATTTTTTAAATAGTTAATTAATCTAGAAAGCTTTTCTGTTTTTGGCCTGTACCACAGGGCTTGAGGGATCTTAATTCTCTGACCAGGGATTGAACCCAGGCCACAGCAGTAGAAGTGCTGAGTCCCAATGGCTGAACTACCAGGCATTCTCAATTAATTAAAGTGTTCAGATGGGTCAGGATTAATAATATTTTGTACAGTTCTGGAGCCAAATAACATTCATAACAATTAAAAGATCAATATTTATAACATAGAAAGAGGTTCTGCAAATAAAACACATCCCAAATGTGTCCAAACATGCAAATAATATTTGAACTGGACAATCGCAAAAGAGAAAATCTTAAATAAAATAAATAAATGAAAAGAGGTTCAACTTCATTAGCAGTCAGGGAAATGGAAATAAAAGTGATAATGATGTGTACTTGCACTCATCAGATAGGTGAAGTCTTTGTAAATAAGACCCAGTGCTTACAAAGATGTGTTGCAAAGGGCACTCCTGCATAGTATTAGTGGGAACATGACTTACTATTGCATTTTGGGGAAGTTAATATGACATACCTATTTGAAATTCCAAATCTGGGACTCCACCTTATAGAAATATGTTTACCAAAGATTGCTTATAGTGACAATGAAAGATAAAGTAGAAATAACCTGTATGTCCTCAAGGGTGGATTGAGTGAATAATCAGATTACATTCATATAGTGGGATGTTATGCACCTATTAAAATAATGAGTGAGATATTTATCTAATCACCTGGAAGAATACTATGATGGTTTATTTGTTGTTGTTGTTGTTTGTTTGTTTGTTTGTTTTTTTTGGCTGTACCAGGTCTTAGTTACAGCATACAGGATCTTTAGTTGTGACATGTGGAATATAGTTCCCTGACCAAGGATTGAACCCAGGGCGCCCTGCATTGGGAGCACAGAGTCAGCCCCTGGACCACCAGGGAAGTTCCCAAGTGTTTTTTAAAAGCAACTTGTATATATATTTTATATATATATGGATGTATAGTACAGTCTCAGGTGAGAAGCAGACATCAGGACGCACATGTTGTTAACAACAATTACCTGAAAGGGGTAGGTATAGAACAGGGCAAGTGTTAGTTGTTCAGTCATGTCCAACTCTTTGCAACCCCATGGACTGTAACCCACCAGGCTCCTCTGTCCATGGGATTCTCTAAGCAAGAGCATTGTACTGGGTTGCCATTTCCTTCTCCAGGAGATCTTCCCGACCCAGGGATCAAACCCGGGTCTCCTGCATTGCAGGCAGATTCCTTACCGTCTAAGCCACCAGGGAAGCTAGTAGAACAGGGCAAGTAAAGTGAAAATGAAAAGTCTCTCAGTCGTGTCCAACTCTGTGAGACCCCATGGACTATGGAAATTCCATGGAATCCTCCAGGCCAGAATACTGGAGTGGGTAGCCTTTCCCTTCTCCAGCAGATCTTCCTGACTCAAGAATCAAACCTGGGTCTCCTGCATTGCAGACAGATTCTTTACCAACTGAGCTACCAGGGAAGTCCTAGAATAGGGCAAGGGAATGATAATAAGGAAAAACAAATAGATACAAAGAAAATACTAATGGTGCAATAATAATAAAGTGTGGGATATAAAATGCTATGATGTTACTATTCACATTTAAAATTAACTGTGCAGAGACTTCCCTGGTGGTCCAGTGACTAAGACTCCACGCTCCCAACACAGGAGGCCTGGGTTTGATCCCTGGTCAGGGAACTAGATCCCACATGCCACAACTAAGAGTTTGCATTCCACAACTAAACATCCCTCATGCCACAACTAAGACATGGCGTAACCAATAAATAAATAAATATTTGAAGAACTAAAACATAAAAATAACTATGCACATGAACATGTTGTAGTATATCCATATGTGCTAAGTCGTTTCAGTCGTGTCCAACTCTTTGTGACCCTATGGACTGTAGCCTGCCAGGCTCTTCTGTCCATGGGATTCTCCAGGCAGAAATACTGGAGTGAGTTGCCATGCTCTCCTCCAGGGGATCTTCCCAACCCAGGGACTGAACCTACGTCGTTTACGTCTTCTGCATTGGCAGGAGGGTTCTTTACCATTAACGCCACCTTGGAAGCCCATATGCTTACATATACAGGTATAAATTTTGTCTGGGATTGTTATTAGTACATTGTTGGCAATGAAATAATTTGTTTTCTAAAACTATGATCATGATATTAAAAAATCATTTTGAAGCATTTTTATGACAAATAATAGCCTTTTATTGATGTTTCATAATATATATATAACCAGTCTTTCAATGGGAATTTAAATGGTTTTCAGTTTTTCACCATTTCAAAAGCAGGTCAGTGAATATCCTTCTATATTACATTTTGTCCATATCTCCAGTTATATAAATTACCCCCTAGGGGTTCTTGAGAGGACAACTTGGGTGGTTCAGGTGTTGGCACCCAGTAATAACAATAATAGATATCAAAAGTTTATCAGTATTACATCTCTCCTTTCAGTGCTCTTGGTATAAATTCCAACCCTATCCTACTCCTAAAATAGAATCTGTTAGTTTGCTGAACAACTAAACCCCACATTTTCTTTTGCAAAACCCATAGTTCTCCACCTCACACATCATATCCTACATGAGCAAAATTACGCTTTCCTCCATAAAGAGCTCTTACGCATATATTAGCTGATATTCAATAAATACAAGTTTACTGATTTTTAAATTTTAGGGAAAAAATAGATTACCATGAAGGTTAGTAATCAAAATTAACCTACATTCCAGATGCCAGAGATAAACAGAGGGAGATTTTTCCTGTATGTCCTCCTATTCCTTACCGTCTACCTGGGTTTCTCCATCTCAGCACTGTTGACACTTGAGGCTGGACAATTATTTGTTGTGATGGGGTTTGTCTGTGCACTGTGGGATGTTGGGCAGCAGCCCTGGCCTTCACCCATCAGATGCCAACAGCACCTCCTAGTAATGACAATCAAAAATGTCTCCAGACCTTGTCAAGTGTCTCTTGGGGGTAAAATCATCTCTAGTTAAGAAGCACCACTCTTGGGCTTCCCTGGTGGTCCACCGGTTAAGAATCCACCTGCCAATGCAGGGGACATGGTTTCGATCCCTGGTCCAGAAAGATTCCACTTGCCCCGGAGTAGCTTCTGAGGCTGCATTTTAGAGCCCATGAGCCGCAACTACTGAGCTCATAAGCCTGCGTCTACTGAGGCCCGCGTGTCCCACAGCCTGTGCTCCGTTACAAGAGGAGCCGCTGCAATGAGAAGCCCTCACACCACAACTAGAAAGTAGACCCTTGCAGAAACTAGAGAAGGCCTGCTTGCAGCAGCGAAGACCCATCAAAGCCAAAAATAATACACAAATTAAAATAAAAAACCTCTCAGAAAAAGAACCACCACTCTATAATGTGCTGTCCTGTACTTAGTCCCTTAGTCGTGTCCAACTCTTTGCGACCCCCACGGTCTGTAGCCTGCCTGGCTCCTCTGTCCATGGGGATTCTCCAGGCAGGAATACTGGAGTGGGTTGCCTTGCCCTCCTCCAAGGGATCTTCCCAACCCAGGGATCAAACCCAGGTCTCCTACATTGCAAGACCGCTCTATACATATATGTGTATAATTTTCTACAAAAGCAAAATCATACTGTAAAATAAAATAAATAAAACCATCAGTTTGTAATTGAGTAAACAAGTTTAAACCTAATCATTCCACTCCTAAATATAGTGACAAGCATTATATAACCCCACAATATAATATACACTGCAAGCTATATATAATGACCACAATACATTTTTCTTACAGCATTTTTTCCTTTATAATTTCCTTATCTCACTTGATCCTTGCAACAGTCCTATAAGGTAGACATTATTATGAGTCTCATTTTACAGATGAGGAAACTGAGGTTAAACGATAGATTCGATGGAAAGAACAAAGACTTCAGAATCAGACTGACTCTGGATTTCATACCTGACTCCTCCAACTCCCAGCCATGCACCCTTGGACAAATCACTTTATCTCACCAGGCTCCCATTTCTCTGTTTGCAAAATGGGGGTTAAAAATAGCTACTTTGAAGAACAATCATAAACTTTACAGGTGAAGTATGAAGCATGCCTGGCACACCATGACCTCTCAATCAATGGCACTTCTTCATATCAAAGAGGATGAACTTTCCCAAATCACATGTGAGTAAGTGGTGGTACCAAGACTCAAGGCCTCTCCTCCTGCTTGATCCCTTTTTCCTTCTCCCCTCACAGTGTTCACCTCCATCCTCTTCTCCAGACATCATGCCTGCTGTTGATGATGAAAATTAAGCCATAAGACCTTGTGGAAATGCTCTTCTGTCAACATGCCATCTTCATCTTTCCATCTGGGAAGCATTTCTCAAGTTGATTCTTATTCGTGACTCTCTGCCAGAATGATGAGTACCATCCCCCGACAAGCAGGAACTGGTCCCGGTTTGGGTGGTTGGACATCACCTCAATTCACTGCGGTGAAACTCAATTGACCACAAAGAGCACACACACCCCAAGCTACATCCTCATGAAAGCTCAGGACATGACATGCGTCTGTGATCCCAGGTTTCACGGTTATCATTGAACAGTGTCGCTGGGTCCTTGAAGGGTTTGGTCCCTCCTGCATACATTTGCAAGTATCAAGGCACTTGTTCCAAAAGTAGGAACATGTTGAATTTCCCCACATCATCAGAGTCTTTTCTTAATCCCAGCACCTCCAGACCACATTACTACCTTAGCCTAGCCACCCTGTTCCAAAAACAAAGTCCAGGGAGGTATATGATTGGTCAAGTGGTGGTCAGGTGCTAACCATCACTAAGAGATAAGGCATTCTTATTGGCCAGATCTGATGCATGTACTCTCCCTGCCTCCAGCTGAGATGTAGGGATTAGCCACACCTAGATCTCATATCTCTTCTTAGGAAAGTGTGGTGCTCTTATCAGACATCAGGAAACAGAGCTGCAAAACAGACATACCCATCAGGCACCCACCTGACCCTCTAGGGTAGACATTTGAATCTTCTTATGTTATCGAAGAGAAAGGGGAAAAGTGACTTGCTCTGGGTCACATAGTAAGTAGTGAATCCTGCCTCCATTCCAAAGCTTTTTCCACTGCATTATGCCACCTCTGTTAAAACTTCCATAGGGACTTCCCTGGTTATCCAGTGGTTAAGACTCTGCACTTCCAATGCAAAGAGTGCCAGTTCCATCCCTGGTCAAAAAACTAAGATCCCATAGAGTAGCCAAGAGAAAAAAAAAAAACCTTTCATTACTTTGTAACAAAATTATCTAGGCATCTGTCTCCTTAATATGCCTCTATGTCCTTGTTATCTTTCATACCCAAATAGGCTTCTCTAAGTAGGCTTCAGTAGAGAATCATTTTTTTGTGCAAGTCAAAGCTGAGAAAAGGGAGACTTCACACACAATAAGACAAGGGACAGCTTCTCTTAGCAGTGTAAAGGTTTAATTGTTTTCCCAATGATTCAGCCTGAGAGCAGGCATGTGTAGACAGCTTCCTTCCCCCAACCTCATTGACCTTGTCAAATTTATTTTTCCTCAACCAGGAAAAGAAACAACTGACAAAATGAGTGAAAATACAGAAAGAAGGAAGACAAAGAGGAGGAAACCCTGGGAAGAAGGTTTTAAGAGATCAGAGATTTGCCAATTATATCATAGACAAATGGTTAATTCCCCTCATGTATAAAGAGCTCCTAGAAATTGATAAGAAAAATTGAACATCAGACTTCCCTGGCAGTCTAATGGTTAAGACTCCATGCTCCCAATGCAGGGGGCACAGGTTCAGTCCCTGGTCAGGGAATTAGGATCCTGCTTGCCACATGATGTGGACTTAAAAAAAAGAAAAAAGAAAAAAATTCAACAAATGAAGAGGAAAACAGGCATAGGCAAAGGATCTGAAGAGAGAGTTCACAGAAAATACAGATTCTATTCATATATTAAAAAGATTTTCCATGTGACTCATACAGAAATGCAAATTAAAATTCATACTGAGACATGTCCATAGACTAATGAGTGAATAAAGAAGATGTGGTACATATGTACAATGGAATATTACTCAACGATAAAAAAAGGAGTGAAACTGGATCATTTGTAGTGATGTGGGTGGACCTAAAGTCTGTCATACAGAGTGAAGTAAGTCAGGAAGAGAAAAACAAATATTATATATTAACATATATACGGAATCTAGAAAAATGGTGCAGATGAACCTATTTGCAGAGCAGAAATAGGGATGCAGAAGTAGCAAACATGGGGACACAGTGGGGATGGGGAGGGTGGGACCAACTTGGAGAGTAACACTAACATATATACACTACTGTGTGTAAAATAGCTAGCTAGTGGGAAGCTTCAGTGCTCTGTGATGACCTAGAAGGATGGGATAGGGGAGTGGGTGGGAGATTCAAGAGGGAGGGGATTTATTTATACTTATAGCTGATTCATGTTGTTGTACAGCAGAAACTATTAATAACACCACATTGTAAGGCAATTATACTCCAAGAAAAAATAAATGAAAAAACAAATAAAAATAAAAGGAAATTTTAAATTAAAATATTCATACTGAGGAATCTATCCATACTGGTTCATTAACTGTAACAAATGCACCCATCAATGCAAAGCATTACTGATAAGGGAAACTATGAGCAGGCGTGAGTATAAGGACTCACTATACTATCTGCTCAATTATTCTGTAAATTTAAAACTGTAATAAAATAATAAAGCCTGTTAATTATTTTTAATCATACTAACATACTAGTTTTTTTTTACATATCAGAGTGACAGGAACAACACTCAACAGATGACAACGCACACTGTTGGTGAACAACGTGTGAGAAGACAGGCATTCATGTGTCTCTAAGGCGACTGTAAATTAATACAATTCCTGTGGAGAAAAACTTGGTAATATTTATCAGAAGGCAACCTTTGGCCCATCAACCCCACTTTTGGAGTTCATGCTCAGGCACACTCACAGTTGTGAAATGATACGTGTACAAAGTAACCATTTTTAGCAAAGACTGGAAACATCCATCAATAGCAAATTGTTTACATAAATTATGGTGAAGTCAAATCAAAACTACTGTGAGGTATCACTTCACACAGGTCAGAATGGCCATCATCAAAAAGTCTACAAATAATACATGCGGAAGAGGGTGGTTCCAAAAAGGAGCCCTCCTACACTCTTGGTGGGAATGGAAACTGGTACAGCCATTATGAAGAATAGTATGCACCATGTATAGCCACTATGGAAAATAGTATGAAAAGTAAAACCAGAATTCCCATATGACCCTGAAATCCCACTCCTGGGCTTTATATCCAGAAAAAAAAACTTCAAAATGATACATGCAACACTAGTTACAATAGCCAGGATATGGAAGCAACCTAAACATCCCTTAGCAGAGGAATAGATTGAGAAGATGTGGCACAAATATACAAGGGAGTATTGCTCGGCCATAAAAAAGAATGAAATAATGCCTTTGCAGCAACCTGGATGGACTCGGAGATTGTCATACAGAAGGAAGGAAATGAGACACAGGAAGACAAATACCATGTGATACCACTTATATGTGGAATCTAAAAAAAAAAAAAGGTACAATTTAAATACAAAGTAGAAATAGAGTTACAGATGCAGGAAATAAACTTATGGTTACCAGGGGATAAAGGCGGGAGGGATAAATTGGGAGACTGGGCTTGGGATTGGAACACCACTATATATAAAATAGATAGCCAATAAGGACCTACTATATGGCACAGAGAACTCTATTCAATACTCTGTAATGGTGTATATGAAAAAAGAATCTAAAAAAGAGTGGAGAGATATATATATAATGCTTAACTGATTCACTTTACCATACACTTGAAACTAAAACACTGTAAATCAACTATACTCCAATAAAAATCATTTTTAATTTATTTTTAATTGAAGGATAATTACAATAAAAGTGTTTTAAAGAAAAAGAAATTGGATAAAGATGAATGACCAAAAAAAAAAAAAATGTACCTACACCTCAACATTCATAGTAGCACTACTGAAAATAGCCAAGAGTTCCCTGCCTAGGAACTGCCATGAGGCTCAGTCTGAGCAGGGAAGATACACTAGGTGGGGTTTCCTAGTGAGAGTGAATCCCTAGTGACATCTCCACCGGGTTACCCACTCCATCATCCCAGAGTGCACAGTCCCAGAGAACAGGTCACAGGGGTCAAGGAAACAAACAAAATAATTACCATCTTCCTTAACAAGGAGCCGTGGGACTGAAATGCCCACGAGCCCCCAAACTGTAAATACCCTGCTGTGTCCCTGGCTCCCTGTTCACATACCCCCGCTGGGGTGCGAACACATGATTCCCATGCTCCCTGACCGTAGATAGCGGACTTGCCCCAGCCATCAGAGCTGAGCGGTCTCCTCACGCCCTTCCTGCTGGCTTAGCAATGACCTCAGGATCTGCTGGGGGCCAATGCAGAAGGAGTCTGCCAAGACCATAGTCTTGGTGATACCATCCTGGTAAGTCAGTGAAGGATGGAGAAGGGGAGTGAGATGGATGGGATTGGGAAGAGGAATTCTTTTCATCCCTTCCTGGATGAAGAGAGAGAGAGAGAATAAGAAAAAGAGGAGGGACTAAAACCAATTCCATACTGTCTGACTGGGAGAAAGGTATAGAGGACAAACCCACTGTAACCAGTCGTGTGGGAAAAAGCATTTAGGGTCAGTAGACGCAGGACGCCGTAAGACACCTTTCTCCAAAGCTGAGGTTCTCCAAGTGCAGTCCTGGGCCAGCAGCAGCTGTGTCCCCTGAGAACTTCAAGTGTGCGTTAGTCGCTCAGTTCAGTTCAGTTCAGCCACTCAGTCGTGTCCGACTCTTTTCGACCCCATGGACTGTAGCCCACGGGGTCCTCTGTCCATGGAATTCTCCACGCAAGAATACTGGAGTGGGTAGCCAGCCATTCCCTTCTCCAGGGGTCTTCCCAATCTAAGGATTGAACTTGCATCTCCTGCATTGCAGGCAGATTCTTTACCATTTGAGCCACCAGGGAAACCTGAGAACTTCCTAGAACTGTTGATTCTCAAGCCGCATCCCAGACACTCCCAGGGCACAGCTACCTGGGTTTTTAACCAACCCACTAGATGACACTGTTGTACACTCTAGGCTGAGAACCACTGCCCTAGAGAAGCCAAAGACTTCATGTCAACAAAGACAGTTGTAAATGTGTGGTCAGGAGGAGGCTCACAGAAGTATAGGCAGTCCAGAGAAACCTGAGCATCACCCTGCAAACACCTCAAACCCAACTCTAAAAATCCTTGAAAAGTAACTAAGCCTCTGCTGGAGACTTCTTTACCACTTCACCACCTGGGAAGCCCAGTGTTATTTTACAAACTCACTTTGCTTGTCATTACATTAACTACAGAAATAAGCATGTAGCACATCCTGCTTTCTGCCAACTGGATATTTGTTCACACCTTTCTTGTTGTTATGGAAACTGTTTATCTCTGAATAGTCTGGGCTGGGTCTGGGAGTTTTTATTTTGAATACACTTTTTGAATAGCTGTTTGACACGATACAACAGTATGTATTTTACTGAGGGTGCAAAACTATTTCAATGGAAAGTGACAGTTTGTCTAGAACATAAGAAAATGTAAAATTTCTTGTCCTGCAAAGTGACTGCTGAGAGCAAATATACTTCCAAAATGCCATTATCTTTAAAGCTCCAGAGAGTCTTTTGTTACTGTGAAAGCTCCCTTTAAAAAATCCCTTAACTAGCTTTCTGGCTTCATTCAAAGTTTCCATGTTCCCTAACAATACACTGACTGCTGTCCCAGAATGCTTGAGACCAGAAGGTTACTCACTAGCCTTCCTCCTCAGCTAAGTTGAAGTGAAGTTTAAGTGTTAGTCACTCAGTCGTGTCCAGCTCTTCGAGAACCCATGGACTGTAGCCCACCAGACTCCTCAGTCCATGGAATTCTCCAGGCAAGAATACTAGAGTGGGTTGCCATGCCTTTCTTCAGAGGATCTTCCTGACCCAAGGATAGAACCCGGGTCTCCCGCATGGCAGGCAGATTCTTTATCATCTGAGCCATCAGGGAAGCTGCAGCTGAGTTGAATCATTTAAAATAATCCCCAAGCTGATTGTGCTAATTGTAGTTGCTGCTGCAATTACATTCTTTAAATAATATGGTGTCATTTAACAAACTGTATGAGAAAGGAGGAAGGAAGGAAGGAAGGAGGCAGGAAGGGAAGGAAGGAGAAGGGAAGAGATAGGAAATTGTGCCTTCACAAAATCCAGATTGAATGCTTTGTAAAGACTTAATAAGAAAAAGGAATCATTAAAAATGGCTGTCAAATTTGATGTGACCAAGGAACTTGAAGATGATTTAGATGTAAAATTGTAAAACTTGGGAAAGGATTCTGCACCTGAACTGTTTTGCAAAGCTCCTTACTTCTTTGTTCCACATTCATGAAAGAAAAAAAAAACAGAGGATAGATTTCAGCCTATGTGTATGGCTAAGGCAAGGTGCTTGATAAAGATCCACCATCAATTTATTCATACTCAGAGAAAAGACCTCGGTCTCCATCGAAAAGCCTGGTGAATAAATTTACACACTTAAGTTACAGTGTGGAAAGTGTGTTTGAGCATGTTTATGTTCCCACACTGTTAGAGGAGCTTTCAGCACTGATCCCCATCACAATAAATGCTGCTGCTGCTGCTAAGTCGCTTCAGTCATGTCCAACTCTGTGCGACCCCATAGACGGCAGCCCACCAGGCTCCCCCGTCCCTGGGATTTTCCAGGCAAGAGTACTGGAGTGGGGTGCCGTTGCCTTCTCCGTACAATAAATGAGAGGGAGTCTATCGAGTGATCACCTGGTATCAGATCATAGAGTGCCCCTAACAAACTTGAAGTTCACCGGAAGCAGAGGAAGAGTGTTATCCCTCCATATATCCCTAGTTATTAAACCAAAATTGATGCTAAAATTGCATCTTATTGGTGGAGGGTGAAAGGAAGCAAAGGAAGAGGGAAAGTTAAGGAGAAAAGAAGAGAGCACAGATGATCAGATATGGGTTTAATCTCTCTTGATTTTTTCTATGAAGCTTTCCTTCACTGAAGAGACAATGGTTTATGAACAATATCCAGCTGTCTTGCAACAACTCAGTTAGACCTTTGAGACTGTCTCACACATGGATGGTTTTCTTTAAGGAAACAAAAATCAACAAAGGGGATTTTCCCAGAATGTACAGATCTGCAGGGAGCTGAGATGGAGCTCCATTTCTGACTCCCAGGTTTGTTGGTTTTTTGGGTTTTTTTTTAACCTTCTATTTTGCATTATAGCCAGTTAACAATGTTATGATAGCTTCAGGTGAACAGGGAAGGAACTCAGCCATACATATACTTGTATCCATTCTCCTCTGAACTCCCTCCCATCCAGGCTGCCACATACACTGAACAGAGTTCTATGTGCTACACAGTAGGTCCTTGTTCTTTATCCATTTTAAACTTAGCAGTGTGTACATGTCCATCCCAAGCTCTTTTCCCTTCCCTCCATCCTTCCCCCACCCCAGGCAACCATAAGTTTGGTCTCTAAGTCTGTAAATCTCTTTCTATTTTCTAAGTAAGCTCATTAATATCATTTCTTTTTATATTCCACATATAAGGAATGTCATCCAATAGTTCTCCTTCTCTGTCTGACTTACTTCACTCAGTGTGACAATCCATGTTGCTACAAATGGCATTATTTCATTCTTTTTAATGGCGGAGTAATATTCCATTGTACTATATATGTACCACATCTTCTTTACTCATTCCTTTGTTGATGGACATCTAGGTTGCTTCCATGTCTCGACTGTTGTAAACATTGCTGCAATGAACATTAGGGTCCATATATCCTTTTGAATCATGTTTTTCTCCAGATACATGCCCAGCAGTGGGGTTTCAGTGTCATATGGTAGCTCTATTTTTAGTTTTTTAAGGAACCTCCATACTGTTCTCCAGGCTTCCCAGGTGACACTGGAGGTAAAGAACCCACCTGCCAATTCAAGAGACATGAGAGTCAGGGGTTCAACCCATGGATCAGGAAGACCCCCTGGAGAAGGGCATGGCAACCCCCTCTAGTATTCTTGCCTTGAGAATCCCATGGACAGAGGAGCCTGGCAAATTACAGTCCTTATGGTTGCAAAGAGTCAGACAACACAGAAGCAACTTAGTACACATGTACACATACTGTTCTCCATAGTGGCTCTGCCAATTTTCATTCCCACCAACAGTGGAGGAGGGTTCCTTTCTCTCCACACCCTCTCTGGCCCTTACTGCTTGTGGATTTTTTTGATGCTAGCCATTCTGGCTGGTGTGAGGTGATATCTCATTGTAGTTTTGATTTGCATTTCTCTAATAATTAGCGATATTGAACATCTTTTCTTGTGCCTCTTGGCCATCTGTATGTCTTCTTTGGAGAAATGTCTATTTAGGTTTTCTTCCCATCTTTTGAATGGGTTGTTTGTTTTGATGCTATTAAACATCACGAACTGTTTGTAATTTGGCAAATAATCCCTTGGCAGTCACGTCATTTGCAAATATTCTCTCCCAATCTGTGGATTGTCTTTTCTTCTTGAATATTGTTTCATTTGCTGTGCAAAAGCCTTTGAGTTTAAGTAGGTCCCATTTGTTCATTTTGTTTTTATTTCCATTATTCTGGGAGATGGATCAAAAGAGATATTGCTTTGATTTATATCAGAGAATGTCCTGCTTATGATTTCCTCTAGGAGTTTTATAGTGTCTGGTCTCACATTTAGGTATTTAATCCACTTTGAGCTTATTTTTGTGTATGTTGTTAAAGAATAACCTAATTTCATTTTTTCCCATGTAGCTGTCCAGTTTTCCCAGCATCACTTGTTGAAGAGACTGTCTTTCCATATTTGTGCAGCCTTGCCTCCTTTGTCATAGACTAATTGACCATAGGTGCATGGGTTTATTTCTGGGTTTTCTATTCTGTTTTACTGATCTATATTTCTGTTTTTGTGCCAGTACCACATTTTTTTTGATGACTGTAGCTTTGTAGTATTGTTTGATTCCCAGGTTTATGTTCTTCTCTCTGCCCTTTTCTCCTTCGCAGTAGACAAAAGCTGTCCATGGAACCAGAAAACCGAACAGCAGTCTCAGAATTCCTCCTCCTGGGACTCTCAGAAAAACCAGAGCATCAGATCTTCCTCTTTGGGCTGTTCCTGTTCATGTACCTGGTCACCATCTTTGGAAACCTGCTCATCATCCTGGCCATCATCACAGACTCACACCTCCACACACCCATGTACTTCTTCCTCTCCAACTTGTCCCTCATTGACATCTTCTTCTCTTCCACCACTGTCCCCAAGATGCTGGTGAACCTCTGGACTCAGAGAAAAGCCATCCCCTTTGCAGGCTGTCTTGCCCAGATGTATGCCTTCCACCTGTTTGGGACCATGGACAGCTTTCTTCTGGCTGTGATGGCCATTGACCGGTTCATGGCCATTGTCCACCCTCTGCGCTACTTGGCCATCATGAGTCCCCGTGTGTGTGGGCTGCTGGTGGTGGGGTCATGGCTGATCACCAACCTCCAGTCCATTGTCCACACCAGCCTCATGGCTCAGCTGACCTTCTGCGCTGGCTCTGAAATCCCCCACTTCTTCTGTGACCTCATGCCCCTGCTGAAGCTCTCCTGCTCAGACACACACACCAATGAGCTAGTGATCTTTGTTTTCGGCATTGTCATGGGCATCAGCCCTCTTGTGTGCAAAGTCTTCTCTTATACTTGCATTTTTCGGACGATCTTCAGGATCCCTTCTGCTCTGGGCAAATGGAAAGCCTTCTCCACTTGTGGCTCACACCTCACCGTGGTGACTCTATTCTATGGCACCATCTTTGCTGTGTACCTGCAGCCGGCATCTCCCACTTCCTCCCAGAAGGACAAGGCAGCTGCCCTGATGTATGCTGTGATCATTCCCATGCTGAACCCCTTTATCTACAGCCTAAGGAACAAGGACATGAAGGCAGCCCTGAGGAAGCTGGGTGGCAAAGTAGCCCCCATCAGTCCTAGGGCAGAATAGCTGTTCGGCACCTACCATGTTCCAGGACCCCAGTTCAGTGCATGGGACACTGAAACACATCTGTTGTTGCTCTCAAGGCATTCAGAGTCTGGTATGGAATAGAGATCTGTCAATAAATCACCACAGGTCAACACGGTAAATGTATCTGTCATAAGAGATGAATGAAGTGCTGCAGGAAAGAAAAGATGTGCATTTTCCCCATGGTTTTTCTTCCTCCTGAAGGTCAGAGTAGGAGATTTTGAAGTAGCCTTAAACTGGTCCTCCTGGGGTATCTTATAGAAATGGTACATGGATAATCCTAGTTGAATGAAAGATTAGCTACATTCAATTTTAAAGATCTTTGCTTTCAATAATGTAGAAGCAATCTAAATGTCCATCAACAGAGGAATGGGTAAAGAAGATGTGGTATGTTTATACAGTGAAATATTACTCAGCCTTAAAAAGGAACAAAACAGTACCATTTGCAGAGGTGTCAATGCACTTTGAGACTGTCATACAGAGTAAAGTAAGTCAGAAAGAGAAAAACGAGTATCATATAGTATTGCTTATATGTGGAATATAGGAAAAATGGTACAGATGAATTTATTTGCAAAGCAGAAATAGAGACACAGACATAAACAACAAACTTATGCACACCAAGGGGGCATGGGAAGTGGGAGGGACTGGGGAACTGGGACTGACATATTGACATATTGACACTGTGTATAAAACGGATAACTAATGCAAACCTACTGTGTAGCACATGGATCTCTGCTCAGTGCTCTGTGGTAACATACATGGGAAGCAAGCCTAAAAGAGACAGGATGTATGTATATGTGTAACTGATTCGCTTTGCCATACAGCAGAAACTAACACAATATTTAAAGCAACTATACTCCAATAAAAGTGAAAAATAAATGGTCTGTGTCTTAAAAAAAAAAAAAAATGTGTTACATATCAACCAATTACATCACCATGCTTCCTAAGTGACCTGAGGAAGGACTCTGAGAACACAAGGTGAGCTCACCTGCTACCGATTCAGCATCAACCTCAATCTCACAGGGGGCCTAGGGGGCCTGACTTTGCATGGGGATCACTGTCATCATCAGGCCTCCCATGTCCCCCACACTGGGACATAGGAGATGCTAGCATTGGATCGTGGAGATCGTGATTCAGCAGGCTGACACTGGACCCTGGAATCTGCCTTCTTAACAGGCCGTCCAGGTGGTCCTGAAGCAGGCAGCACACAGACCACAGTGGGAGCACATTGGCCCTGAACTAGCCACAGAGTCCATGTGTTTCCTGTGATTCCACCCGATACGGTTCTATAGGTGCCGTCAGCAACAAGTGGATGCGGTGGGCTGGGCTCCATGAAGAGGTTGGATAAGGGGCTGAACTGTGTCTCCAAAAAGATATGCCGCAGTCTAACCCCTAGTACCTCAGAAAGTGACCATTTCTGAAAATAGGGTCTTTGCAAAGTAATCAAGTTATAACGAGGTCATGAGGGTCCTAATCCACTGTAACTGATATCCTTATAAAAAAGGTAGAATTTGGACACAGACATGCACCCACAGAAAAATCCATGTGAAGGCCAAGGAAGCAATCAAGGTGATGCTTCTAAAAGCCAAGGAATTTTTAAAAAAATTAATTTAATTTAAAAAAATTTAAAAAATAAAAAAGCCAAGGAATGCCAGAGATTGCCATTAAACCAAAATCTTAGAGAGAGGCATGAACAATTCTTTCTCACAGTTCCCAGAATGTGTGTGTGTGTGTGTGTGTGTGTGTGTGTCTGTGTGTCTGTGTGTCTGTGTGTCTGTGTAGAAACTCTGGAAGGTTACACAAAAGCCATTAAGAGAGATTATTCCTTGAGGAGCCTTGCTAAGAACTGGATGAATAAGGACCTGGATTGGGGAACAACATTTCATTATTCCATTGCAAGAATATTTGTTTTAATTTTATTGAGTAGAGTTGTGTTAGTTTCAGGTGTACACCAAAGTGACTCAGTAATACATATACATATATGCATTCTTTTTCAGATTCTTTTACCAGATAGATTATTATAGAATATTGATTAGAGTTCCTGTGCTATACAGTAGGTCCTTATTGATTATCTGTTTTATACATGGTAGTGTGTATATATTAATCCCAAACTCCTAATTTATTCCTCCTGCCCCACATTTCCATTTGGTAACCATCAGTCTGTTTTTGAACTCTGTGAGTTTGTTTCTGTTTTGCAGATAGTTTCACTCGCTTCCCATGTAACGTGTGAGTGCTCAGTTACTTCAGTCGTGTCCAGCTCTTTGTGACCCCATGGACTGTAGCCCTCCAGGCGCCTTTGTCCATGGAATTCCCCTGGCAAGAATACTGGAGTAGGTTGCCAGGCCCTCCTCCAGGGGATCTTCCTGACCCAGGGATTGAAACCACAGCTCTTACATCTCCTGCATTGGCAGGTGGGTACTTTACCGCTAGTATCACCATAGTTTTACTTATACTAGTTTCACTTGTAATAGTTTCACTTCACTTATATCATTTTTTAGATTCTACATATAAGTGATATCACATATTTTTCTCTCTCTGATTACTTCACTTAGCATGATAACCTCTAGTGTCATCCATATTACAGCAAATGGCATTATTTCACTCTTTTTTATGGCTAATTTACCATATGATTCCACAGTCTTATTCATGGACATATGTCCAGAGAAAAACCATAATTCTAAAAGATACTTGCACCCCAATGTTCATTACAGTAGTACTTACAATAGCCAAGACATGGAATCAACTTAAACATCCATTAACAGAGGAATGGATAAAGAAAATGTGGTGCATGAAAAATTTCTTAACCAAGAGTTAGTATTTACACACTTTAAAAAGTTAATATTTTTAAGACATTAAAAAGCCAGTTGGGGAGAAGGTAAAAATAGAAGGATACAGAAGATAAAAAGCAACCCCCCCAGGGAAACAGAAATGGGAGGCATGACATAGGAACCCAAACACCAAAGAATGAAGTCCACGAACAGTTTTGATTCAAGAGTTGAAGAGAAATCCCTTAATCCCCATTCAAAAATAAGCTTGGTCCCCTCTGGAAAGAAAAGGAAATACATACCCATCTGAATGCAGAGTTCCAAAGAATAGTAAAGAGAGATAAGAAAGCCTTCCTAAGTGATCAATGCAAAGAAATAAAGGAAAACAATAGAATGGGAAAGACTAGAGATCTCTTCAAGAAAATTAGAGATACCAAGGGAATGTTTCGTGCAAAGATGGGCACAATAAAGGACAGAAATGGTATGGACCTAACAGAAGCAGAAGATAATAAGAAGAGGTGGCAAGAATACACAGAAGAACTATACAAAAAAGATCTTCATGACCCGGATAACCATGATGGTGTGATCTCTCACCTAGAGCCGGACATCCTGGAATGCAAAGTCAAGTGGGCCTTAGGAAGCATCACTACGAACAAAGCTGGTGGAGGTGATGGAATTCCAACTGAGCTGTTTCAAATCCTAAAAGATGATGCGGTTAAAGTGATGCACTCAATAGGCCAGCAAATTTGGAAAACTCAGCAGTGGCCACAGGACTGGAAAAGGTCACTTTTTATTCCAATCCCAAAGAAAAGCAATGCCAAAAAATGTTCAAACTACCACAAAATTGCACTCATCTCACATGCTAGCAAAGTAATGCTCAACATTCTTCAACCTAGGCTTCAACAGTACATGACCCGAGAACTTCCAGACATTCAAGCTGGATTTAGAAAAGGCAGAGGAACCAGAGATCAAATTGCCAACATCTGTTGGATCATCGAAAAAGCACGAGAATTCCAGAAAAACATCTATTTCTGCTTCATTGACTACAGTAAAGCCTTTGGCTGTGTGGATCACAACAAACTGTGGAAAAACTCTTAAAGAGGTAGGAATTCCAGACCACCTTACCTGCCTCCTGAGAAGCCTGCCTGCAGGTCAAGAAGAAACAGAACTGGACATGCAACAATGGACTGGTTCCAAATAGGAAAAGGAGTACATCAAGGCTGTATATTGTCACCTTGTTTATTTAATTTATATGCAGAATACATCATGCAAAATGCTGGACTGGATGAAACACAAACTGGAATCAAGATTGCAGGGAGAAATATCAATAACCTCAGATAGGCAGATGACACCACCCTTATGGCAGAAAGCAAAGAGCAACTAAAGAACCTCTTGATGAAAGTGAAAGAAAAGAGTGAAAAAGCTGGCTTAAAATTCAACATTCAAAAAATGAAGATCATGGCATCCGGTCCCATCACTTCACAGCAAATAGACAGGGAAACAATGGAAACTTTGAGAGACTTTATTTTCTTGGGCTCCAAAATCACTGTAGATGGTGACTGCAGCCATGAAATTAAAAGATGCTTGCTCCTTGGAAGAAAAGGTATGACAAATCTAGATAGCATATTAAAAAGCAGAGACATTACTTTGCCAACAAAGGTCCATCTAGTCAAAGCTATGGTTTTTGGAGAGGGAGGTGGGAGGGGGGATCGGGATGGGGAATACGTGTAACTCTATGGCTGATTCATATCAATGTATGACAAAACCCACTGAAATGTTGTGAAGTAATTAGCCTCCAACTAATAAAAAAAAATTTTTTTTAAAAAAAGCTATGGTTTTTCCAGTAGTCATGTACGGATGTGAGAGTTGGACCATAAAGAAAGCTGAGTGCCAAAAAATTGATGCTTTTGAAATGTGGTGTTGGAGAAGATTCTTGAAAGTTCCTTGGACTGCAAGATCAAACCAATCAGTCCTAAAGGAAATCAGTCCTATACATTCATTGGAAGGACTGATGCTGAGGCTGAAGCTCCAATACTTTGGCTACCTGAGGCAAAGAACTGACTCATTGGAAAAGACCCTGATGCTGGGAAAGATTGAAGGCAGAAGGAGAAGGGGATGACAGAGGATGAGATGGCTGGATGGCATCACCGACTCAATAAACATAAGTTTGAGCAAGTTCTGGGAGTTGGTGATGGACAGGGAAGCCTGGTGTGCTACAGTCCTTGGGGTCACAAAGAGTTGGATATGACTGAGCAACTGAACTGATACTGATTTATGCAGCATAAATTTATTGATCACTTTGCAGGAGCTTTCACTGGTGAACTTAACTGTATAAGTTCCCTATCCTCCTGGAGTTTCCTTCATGATGGAATAAGTGAAAGGACATATATTCAGGCACCTGAGCACCCTGGGGAGGGGCTTGAACCTCTAGACCACCCTGCATGGGAACTGCCATGAGGTTCAATTTGGGCTGGGAAGGGACACTAGGGGGTTTTCTAGTGAGAATGTATCCTTAATGGAGTGTATCCTCCACTTTGTCACCCACTCCATTATCCCAAAGTACCCATACGCCAGACAACGGGTCACAAGTGGCAAGAATACAAACAAGACAATTAGCATCTTCCTTCTTAACAAGGAGCCATGGGATTAAAATGCCCAAGAGCCCTCAAACTCTAAATACCCTGCTGTGACCCTGTTCGCATACCCCAGCTGGGGTGGGAATACATGATTCCCTCCTCTACACCACAGACATCAGTCTCCCCTCAGAAGTCACAGCTGAGGGGTCTCCTCACTTCTTTCCCAGTGTCTTAGCATTGACCTCAGAATCCTATGGGATCCAGTGGAGACGGAGTCTGCCAAGACCATTCTCTTGGTAACACCCTCCTGGTAAGTCAGCCAAGGATGGAGAACAGGAGTGAACTGGAGGGGCTGGGGAAGAGGAACTGCATCTCTTCCTGAAAGGAGAGAGACTGTGAGGGGAGAGGGAGAATGAGAAAAAGAAGAGGGACTGAGAGCAATTCTATATTCCCTGAGAGGGCAAAAGGTACAGAGGACAAACTCACTGTGGCCAGTCATGTGCAGAAAAAGCATTTAGAGTCCGTGGATGGAGGTCACCATAAAACAGTTTTCTCCAAAGCTGAGGTTCTTCAAGTACAGTCCTGGACCAGTAGCAGCTGTGTCCCCTGAGAACTTCCTAGAACTATTGTTTCTCAAGCCCCATCCCAGACCCTCCAAGGCATGGGCACAGATACCTGGGTTTTAACCAGCTCCCTAGGTGGCACTGATGTACACTCAAGGCTGAGAACCACTGCCCTAGTGCAAACAAGGGCTTCCTGTCAACAACCAAAGACAGTTGGAAATGTGTAGCCAGGAAGGGACTCACAGTAGTACAGGCTGCCCAGAGAAGCCTGAGCATCACCCTATAAAAACCTCAAACCCTTCTCTAAAAACCCTTGAAAATTAATTAAATCTCTGCTGGAGATCTCTTGAGGTTACCCAGGAAGAGCTTGCGCTGCTAACTTTTCTAAAGCTCCCTTTCACACCTGTTCACCTTCCATGGTCCTGCTCCTCATAGCAGGGATTAGCATCTCTTCCTTGTTCTCAAAACACCATGGGGTCACCTCTCACCTTTCTTATACCGATCAAACTATATACTGTGTTGTCCCATTTACTTCAGCAAACCTTAAACCTTTCTATAAACCAATGTTCTTGGAAGGCAGGTAGATAAGAATCTAAAACACTTGTAATTGAAGAGGATGACTTAGAACATGTTGGGAGAGTTTGACTGTGAAACACCACTGCTCCTAGGGTGTGAGTGGCCATACTCAGAAGCAATGGAGTTTGAGAGAGAAAATAAACCTCAGTTCAACTAAGAGCCCAACCACCTGCAGGTTGAGTGCCCAGAACATCTCTCTCAGCCCCCGTCTTTTTTTTTTACTGCACCACCTGGCATATGGGTTCAGACCAGGAACTGAACCCATGACGTCTGCAGTGGAAGCATGGAAGTGTGGATTCTTAACCACTACTCTGCCAGAGAAGTCCCAGCCCCAGTCTTTCTATTATCAGTTGTGGTCAGCACCATATACCTCTCAGAGTCATTGTGAAATCTACACATGAAGAAACTCTGGGGACTTCCCTAGTGGTCCATTGGTTAAGACTCTGCATCCCCAGTGCAGGGAATGCAGGTTCGATCCCTTGTCAGGGACCAAAGAATCCACATGCCATGTAGCTCAGCCAAAAAATAAGAGAAAATTTTTTAAGAAATAAAGTGTTGCTCCTTAGAACTCTCAACACTTTTGTTGTCATTAAATGCCTCAGATATGTACTTGTCAGAAATCGGTTTTAAGACCAGAGGACTTAACCAGGTAAGAAAAGAGGGCAGCATCCCACTCCTGGGCATACACACCGAGGAAACCAGAATTGAAAGAGACATGTGTACCCCAATGTTCATCGTGGCACTGTTTATAATAAGCAGGACATGGAAGCAACCTAGATGCCCATTGGCAGACAAATGGATAAGAAAGCTGTGGTACATATACACAATGGAATATTGCTCAGCCATTAAAAAGAATGCATTTGAATCAGTTCTAATGAGGTGGATGAAACTGGAGCCTATTATACAAAGTGAAGTAAATCAGAAACAAAAACACCAATACAGCATATTAACGCATATATATGGAATTTAAAAAGATGGTAACGATGACCCTATATGCGAGACAGCAAAAGAGACACAGATATAAAGAACAGACTTTTGGACTCTGTGGGAGAAGGCGAGGGTGGGATGATTTGAGAGAATAGCACTGAAACGTATATTACCATATGTAAAATAGATCACCAGTCCAGGTTTGATGCATGGGACATGTTGCTCAGGGCTGGTGCACTGGGATGACCCTGAGGGACGGGATGGGGAGGGAGGTGGGAGGGGGGTTCAGGATGGGGGACACATGTACACCCATGGCTGATTCATGTCAATGTATAGCAAAACCACTACAATATTGTAAAGTAATTAGCCTCCAATGAAAATAAATGAATTAATTTTAAAAAATAAAGAAACGAGGGCAGCAAAGGAAAATCCTCTCATTGCTGGAAAGAGATGATATTAGCATTTTACAAGGACCTGGTGAATCGTGACACATTGCTTTTTTTTTTTTCTATGTTGTCTATGTATCATAAGAGACACCTAGCATCTAATATGTTCTCTATGAGTCTTCATTAATTTAAAGAAAGGATAAACACATCCAGTGGAAAATGGAGACTTAAAGAGGCAAACGCAACCAAGCTTTGGTGGTCTTGTATGAATCTGCTTTCTCTGAACTTTCTATATGAACCTGATTTTTGTTGTATAATTGCCCAGTCATGTCCGACTCTTTACGACCGCATGGACTGCAGCACACCAGGCCTCTCTGTCCCTCACCATCTCCCGAAGTTTGCCCAAGTTCATGTCCATGAACCTGCTAACTCCCAATAAATAATGGGAACTTTCTAAATAGATGGGGAAACAAAACTAGGATCAAACTCATTGTCAGCTTAAAATGTGTGAATGAGAATAGTATCAGGCATGATGACGTGTTGGCATTTCTTTAACACTTGCTCTCTCCTGTTCGTTCCTTCGGTCCATATTTTCGTATCAGTTCGTGTCAGAGTGTTATTTTACAAACTCACTCTTCTGTCATCATATTAACTCCAGGAACACACATGTAGGACATTCTGCTTTTTGTCAACTGACACTTGATCATACCTTTCTTGTTGTCATGGAAATGGCTTATCTTTGAATAGCCCAGGCTGCATCTGGGAGTTTTTATTTTGAATAAACTTTCTGAACATCTGTTTGACATGATACAACAGTGTATATTTTACTGAGGGTACAAAACTGTTTCAAGGAGCAGTGATGGTTGGTCTAGATCATACGAAAATACAGAATTTCTTGTCCTGCAAAGGTACTGCTGAGACCAAAGGTACTTCCAAAATGCCACTAGCTTTTTGTTTTTAAATATATATTTTGTTTATTTGGCTGTGCTGGGTCTTAGTTGTGGCACACGGGCATGTGAACTCAACTCTTAAGTTGAGGCCTGCAGACTCCTAAGTTGCAGCATGTAGGATCTAGTTCCCTGGTCAGTGATCAAATTGGGCCCCCTGCACTGGGAGCATGATGTCTTAGCCACTGGACTACCAGGGAAGTCCCCAAAATGCCATTAGCTTTAAAGTTCCAGGTATTCTTTTGTTAGTGTGAAAGCTCTCTATAAAACTTCCACTTTACCAGCATTCTTGGGTTCATTCAAAGTCACTGTTTCCCCTGAAAACATGTGACTACTGTCCCAGTGCACCAAATGCTTGAGGCCAGGGGCCTGCTCACTAGCTTGCTGAAACATTTCTGCTCAGTTGAGTCATTTTAAATAATGCCAAACCTGATCATGCTGATTGCAGTTGCTGCTACAGATGTATTGTTTAAATAATACTATAAGAACAGACTTTTGAACTTTGTGGGAGAATGTGAGGGTGGGATATTCCAAAAGAACAGCATGTATACTATCTATGGTGAAACAGATCACCAGCCCAGGTGGGATGCATGAGACAAGTGCTCCGGCCTGGTGCACTGGGAAGACCCAGAGGAATCGGGTGGAGAGGGAGGTGGGAGGGGGGATCGGGATTGGGAATACATGTAAATCCATGGCTGATTCATATCAATGTATGACAAAACCCACTGGAAAAAAAAATAATAATAAAAATAAATAAATAAATAAAATAAAATAGAAAAAAAAAATAATACTATAAAAATTAACAAACTATAAGAGAAAGGAGGAAGGAAGGATGGAATGGAGGGAGAGAGGGAAGGAAGAAGAAGGGAGAGAAGGAATAGGAAATGTGGTTTCATGAAATCCAAATTGTATGCTTTGTAAAGACTTAATAAGAAAAAGGAATCATTTTAAAAACCTGTCAAAATAGATGTGAGCAAGGTAATGGAAGGCAATTTGGATGTAGAAGTGTAAAAATCTGAAAGTATTCTGTACCCAGATTGTTTTGCAAGGATCCTCAATTCCTTGTTCCACATTCATGAAAAAAAAACAGAACACAGATTTCAGCCTATGTATATGGCTAAGGCAAGGCAGCTGATACAGATCCACCACCAATTTCCTCATACTAGAAAAGATCTTGGTCTTCATCAAAAAGTCCAATGAATAAATTTACATACTGGACTCAAGTTAAAATGTAAAAGGTATGTTTGTCCACTTTATGTTTCCACTCTTTTGCTGGAGTTTCCAACACTGGTCCTCATCGCAACAAATGAGAAGGGGTCTACCAAGTCATCACCTGGGAGCAGATCATAAAGTGTCCCTAATGAAATTAGAGTTCATTGGATGCTTCAGAAAAGTGCTATTCATCCTTATATCGCTAGTCACGAACCTAAAAGAGATGCTAAAATTATGTCTTATTGATGGAGGAGGAAAGGGAGGAAAGGAAAGAAAGAAAGAAGAAGGGAAAAGAAGAGAAAGAAGATGATCAGGTTTGGATTTGATTTCTCTCAATTTGATCTTCTATGAAGCTTGGCTCCACTGAAGAGAAATGAAGCTGTTAATGAATAATACCTAAATTGTCCCAAAACAACTAAGTCAGACATTTGAGACTATCCATTCTCAGACAAGGATGCTTTTCCTTGGGGAAACAGAAATCCATGGGAGGGAGCTATAAGAATCCCATGGATTTTCACAAAACACACAGGTTTGCAGGGAGCTGAGATGGAACTCCATCTCTGACTCCAAGCTTCATGTCTCTCATCTTCCTCCTTTTCTCCTTCGCGGTAGACAAAAGCTGTCCATGGAACCAGAAAACCGAACAGCAGTCTCAGAATTCCTCCTCCTGGGACTCTCAGAAAAGCCAGAGCATCAGATCTTCCTCTTTGGGCTGTTCCTGCCCATGTACCTGGTCACCATCTTTGGAAATCTGCTCATCATCCTGGCCATCATCACAGACTCACACCTCCACACACCCATGTACTTCTTCCTCTGTAACCTGTCCCTCATTGACATCTTCTTCTCTTCCACCACTGTCCCCAAGATGCTGGTGAACCTCTGGACTCAGAGAAAAGCCATCCCCTTCGCGGGCTGTCTTGCCCAGATGTATGCCTTCCACCTGTTTGGGACCATGGACAGCTTCCTCCTGGCCATGATGGCCATTGATCGGTTCATGGCCATTGTCCACCCTCTGCGCTACTTGGCCATCATGAGTCCCCGTGTGTGTGGGCTGCTGGTGGTGGGGTCATGGCTGATCACCAACCTCCAGTCCATTGTCCACACCAGCCTCATGGCTCAGCTGACCTTCTGCGCTGGCTCTGAAATCCCCCACTTTTTCTGTGACCTCATGCCCCTGCTGAAGCTCTCCTGCTCAGACACACACACCAATGAGCTGGTGATCTTTGCTTTCGGCATCATCATGGGCATCAGCCCTCTCACATGCATCCTCCTCTCTTATATCTGCATTTTCTGGGCGGTCTTCAAGATCCCTTCTGCTCAGGGCAAATGGAAAGCCTTCTCCACTTGTGGCTCACACCTCACTGTGGTGACTCTATTCTATGGCACCATCTTCGCCGTGTACCTGCAGCCGGCATCTCCCACCTCCTCGCAGAAGGACAAGGCGGCTGCCTTGATGTGTGGGGTGGTCATCCCCATGTTGAATCCCTTTATCTACAGCCTAAGGAACAAGAACATGAAGACAGCTCTGAGGAAACTATTCGGCAAAGCAGCTACCTCTCAGTCCTAGCTAGTACAGAAAAGTTGTTCAGCGCCTACCATGTTCCAGGACCACTGTTCAGTTCCTGGGACACAAGGATACACCCTGTTTCTGCCCTCAAAACATTCAGTCTGAAGGCTGATAGAGACATGTCAATAAATCATCACAGAGCAACATGGTGATTGTGTCAACAGAGATGAATGAAGTGCTGCAGGAAGAGAAAGATATGTATTTTCCCCATGATCTCTTTCCCCTTAAGATCAGAACAGAAGAGACTTTGATGTAGCCTTAAACTCTCTGAGGTGTTGAGCTCATAGGATTGCTCCTTGTTGAAGGAAAGATTAGTTGTGCTCAATTTTAATACTGATAAAGACAATGTGTATTAGCCAAGTGTATTATATCACCATGCTTTCTATGACTTGGGGAAGGACTTTGACAGCATCTGTTGAGATGAGCTGACTCACTATTGGATTCAGCAGCCACTATTCTCAGTCTTACATGGAGTCTAGTGGTCTGACTTTGCAAGAGAACCACTGCCATCAAAAGGCCTCCCATGTCCCCCAGACTGGGACTTAGGAGATGATGGCACTTGGATCATGGTGATTGTGATTCAGCAGGCTGACTGGACCCTGGTGCTACAGGTGCTATCAACAACAAGCAGATGGGCAGCCTGGGTTACACAGAGACTTAGAATTAGGGGTTGAATTGTGTACAACAAAAAACATATGTCAAAATCAGGTGGGTACTTCATACCCAGTACCTCTTTCTCGTTGGTGCTGTTCAGTCACTAAATCATGTCTGACTCTTTGTGACCCCAGGGACTGCAGCACACCAGGCTTGCCTGTCCTTCTCTATCTCCCAGAGTTTGTTCTAATTCATGTCCATTGAGTTGGTGATGTCATCCATCCAACCATCTCATCCTCTGTCATCCCCTTCTCCCCCTGCCTTCAGTCTTTCCCAGCATCAGGGTCTGTTCCAATGAGTTGGGTCTTCATATCAGTTGGCCAAAGGATTGGAGTTTCAGCTTCAGCATCAGCCCTTCCAATGACTATTCCTTCCAAAGGCTTGATCTCCTTTAGGATTGACTGGTTTGATCTCCTTGCATCCAATGGACTCTCAAGAGTCTTCTGCACCACAATTTGACAGCATCAATTCTTTAGCACTCAGCCTTATTTACAGTCCAACTGTCACATCCATACATCACTCCTAGGAAAAGCATAGCTCTGACTATACAGACCTTTGTTGGCAAAGTGATGTCTCTGCTTTTTAATATGCTGCCTAGGTTTGTCACAACTTTTCTTCCAAGGAGCAACCGTCTTTTAATTTTGTGGCTGCAGTCACCATCCACAGTGATTATGGAGCCCAAGAAAATAAAATCTGCCACTGGTCAGGTCATCAAGTTAAAATGAGGTCATTGGGGGAGGGGGTCCTAATGACCTCATGACTGACTATCTTATAAAAAGGTAGAATATGGACACAGACAGTCCCCCAAGGGAGAAGGCCACGTGAAGATGAAGGCGAAGATCAAGGTGATGCTTCCACAACCAAAGAATGCCAGAGGTTGCCAGAAAACAACCAGAAGCTGAGAGAGGCATGGACAGATTCTCTCTCATACTCCCAGAAGGATGTGTATGTGTGTGTGTGTGTGTGTGTGTGTGTGTGTGTGTGTGTAGAGATAGAGATCCTGGGAAGTTACCCAGGAGTCATTTAGAGGGGTTATCCATTAAGGGGACAAGTTAAGAACTGGATAAATGGGGACCTGAATTAATGGACATCATTTCATTTTGTCCTTGCATGGCTACTTTCTTAACCAAGAGTTAGTATTAACACATTTTAAAAGTTAACATTTTTAAGAATTCAAAAAGCCAGTTGGGGAAAAGGTAAAACTAGAGGGATTCCAGGAAATAGAGAGACTACCTAGTGGAAAAGAAGTGGGAGTCGTGACCTGGACACCCCAACACCAAAGATTCAAGTCCACCAACAATTTTTTTGATATGGGCAATTTTTAAAGTCTTTACTGAATTTGCTACAATATTGCTTCTGTTTCACGTTTTGGTTTTTTGGGGCAAAGGCATGGGGGATCGTAGCTCCCTGAACAAGGATTGAACCCTCACCCTCTTCATTACAAGGCGAAATCTTAACCAGTGGACCACTGTGGCAGTCCCTGGACAACATTTTGATTCAAGAGTAGAAGGGAGGACTTCCCTGGTGGTCCAGAGGTTGAGACTCCCATCTCCCAGTGCACGGGGCATGGGTCCATCTTGGTCAGAGAACCAAGATTCTGCATGCTGCTCGGTGTGGCAAAAAAAAAAAGAGTAGAAGAGAGATTCCCTAATCCTTCTCAAGATGTGCTTTGTAGGGACTGTGTGTGCTATATTTAGTGGTCAGTCGTACCCAACTCTTTGCGACCCCCTGGACTGACCCCCGCCAGGCTCCTCTGTCCTTGGGGATTCTCCAGGCAAGAATACTGGAGTGGGTTTCCATGCCCTCCTCCAGGCAATCTTCCCAACCTAGGGATCGAACCCAGGTCTCCCACCTTGCAGGCGGATTCTTTAGTATCTTAGCCACCAGTGAAGCCCAAGAATAATGGAGTGGACAGCCTATCCCTTCTCCAGGGGATCTTCCCAACCCAGGAATCGAACCGGGGTCTCCTGCATTGCAGGCAGATTCTTCACCAGCTGAGCTACTAGGGAAGCCCTTGGTAGGGCCTACACCAGGTTAATGAAGACTGATCACTTCCCATGACTGACAAGAAGACATTTTAATAAGGACTGAAGCCCCTGTGCCAAGCACAGCACCTGACTTACAGTCAAGTGTTTGATACCTTTATTTATCTAACATACAGTTAACTGATTATTTATTAATTTCTAAGAGCTTTCATTGGTGAACTTAACAATATAAATTCCCTGTCTTTGTGGACTTTCCATCAAGGTCAGATGAGTGAAAAGACATGGACTCAAGCATCTGAGCACTCTGGGGAGGGGTATGAACCTCCAGACCACCCTGCATGGGAACTGTCATAGGGCCACAACTACTGAGCCTACACGCTCTGGCATCCACATGCTCTGGAGACTACTCATCACAGCTAGAGAAACTCCCATGCTGCAACAAAGATCTAGCGTGACTAAAAAAATACTGTCTCTGTCTAGCAATGAGAGGAGTTCCCTTTCATTAAAGTTTCCTTTTGTTAAAGTTTCATTTCTTACCTAGATAGGTCCCCAGTTCTCAAAACCTGGGAACACATTATTGACAGGAACAGAACTGAGGGCTTTAAAAACAATATCTGTAAAGCCTTGAGCCTTCTCAAGTACCACAGTTTCTTTATGGGTGGGTTTTGCTACAACTCAGAGAGAGAGAGATGGAGCTGGTGAGGGGCACCAAGCCTGGAAGTGTTTGGTCTCTCATTGAGCTGAGACTTCTTTCCACTCTCTCACACTCCATTGCTTCTGAGAATGGCCATTCACACACTATGAGTAGTGGTGTTTCAAAGCTAAACTCTGTGCTGTCAACAAGTACTAGGTTAAACTCTTTAATTACGAGTATTTTAGATTCGTATCTCTCTACTTTCCAAGACAATTGGTCTTTGGAAATGTTTTAAGGGTTACTGATGTGTATGGGTAATCATAGGGCTTCCCTGGTGGCTCAGTGGTAAAGAATTTGCCTGACAATGCAGGAGACGTGGGTTTGATCCCTGGGTCAGGAAGATGCCCTGGAGAAGGAAATGACAACCCACTCCTGTAATTCTTGCCTGGGATATCCCACGGACAGAGGAGCCTGGCGGGCTACAGTCCATGGGGTCGCAAAAGAGTCAGATACAACTTAGCGTCTAAACACCACCACAATGGGTAAACCTAGTACATAGATCAGTCTGTATAAGGAAGGTGGTATATGACCCCAAGGTGTTTCAAGAACAAAGAAAATATGCTAATACCTGCTGTTAAGAACAGGATCACTGGAGGTAAAGAGGTGGTGAAAGAGGGCTTTAGGAAGGTTAGCACCACAGGGTCTTCCTTGTTAAACTGGACAGGTCTCCAACAGAGATGCAGTTACTTTACAAGGGTTTGAGTTTTTGTAGGGTGATGCTCAGGTCTGTCTAGGGCTTCCCAGGTGGCACTAGTGGTAAAGAACCTGCCTGCCAATGCACAAGACTAAGAGACACGAGTTTGATCCCTGGGTTGGGAAGATCCCCTGGAAGAGGGCATGGCAACCCACTCCAGTATTCTTGCCTGGAGAATCCCAAGGACAGAGGAGCCTGGAGGGCTATGGGCTGGTGGAGTTGCAAAGAGTCAGACCAGACTGAAGCAACTCAGTATGCAGTTTTCCCTCAGTTGCATACAATACTGTGAGTCCCTTCCTGGCCACACCCTTGCAACTGTGCTTGTTGACAAGAAGTTGCTCTAGGGCAGTGGTTCTCAGCCTGGACTGTACATCACTGCCACCTAGGGGACTGGTGGCTCAGTCTGGGCTGGGAGGGGACACTCTGGAGAGTGGGGTCTTAGTTCTCTGACCAGCCATGTAACCCATTTCCTCTGCACCGAAAGATGGATTCTTAACCACCAGAGATGTCTCTCAAAAAGAAAATATTAACATTTTACAAGGACCTGGTGAATCATGTCATGTTGAATTTTTTCTATATTGTCTATGTATCATAAGAAACAAGCATAGTGCCTAGACCCTAACACGTTCTCGATAAATCTTCATTAGCTTAAAGGAAGGATAAACACTACCCACCAGGAAATGGAGACTTGGAGAGGCAAATGCAACCAGCCTTTGGTGGTCTTGTATGAATGCAGTAAAGATCTGCTTTCTCTGGACTTTCAATATGAACCTGCTAATAATAACGGGGACTTTCTAAACAGATGGGGAAGCAAAACTAGGATCAAGCTCATTCTCAACTTAAAATGTGTGAATGGGAACAGTATCAAGCATGCCTACATGTTTGCATTTCTTTAAACCTTGCTCTCTCCTGTTCATTCCTTTCATCCATATTTTCCTATCAGTTCATTTCAGAGTGTTATTTTACAAACTCACTTTTCTTGTCATCATATTAAAATCAGGAATAAGCATGTAGCACATTCTGCTTCCTGTCAGTTAGACATCTAATCACACTTTTCTCATTGTCATGGAAACAACTTACCTTTGAATAGTCCAGGCTGGGAGTTTTTATTTTGAATAAACTTTTTGAACAGCTGACTGATAAGGTACAACAGTATATATTTTAATGCAAAACTGTTTTTAATGGGCAGTGACAGTTGCTCTAGAATATAAAAAAATATAAAATTTCTTGTCCTGCAAAGCAACTGCTGAGAGCAAATATACTTCCAAAATACCATTAGTTTTAAGGCTCCAGATAGTCTTTTGTAACTACGAAAGCTCCCTTTAAAACTTCCACTTTACCAACTTTCTGGGTTCACCCAAAGTCTCTTTTTCTGCTGAAAATATATTGACTGTTGCCACCGTATGCTGAATGCTTGAGGCCTGGAGACTAATCACTAGCTTGCTGAAACATTTCTGCTCAGATGAGTTGAGTCATTTTAAATAATCCTAAACCTGATTATGCTGATTATAGTGGCTGCTGCAAATGTATTGTGTAAATAATATGATGTTATTCCACAAACTACAAGAGAAAAGAGGAAGGAACGAAAGGAAGGAGGCAAGGAGGGAGGGAGGAAATGGGAAATGTGGTCTATGAAAATCAAATTGAATGCTTTGTAGAGTCTTAATAATAAAAAGTAATCACTAAAATATATTGCTGTCAAATTAGTTGTGAGCAAGGTAATTGAGAGCAATTTCCATATAACATTGTAAGATATACTGAAATCTGAAAGGATTCTGCACCTAGATTGGTTAGCAAGGATCATTTCTTGTTCAATGTTCATGAAACCAACTGGAGCATAGACTTCAGCCTACATGTAGGGCTAAGGCAAGATTGCTAATACAGATCTACCATCGATATAATCATAATTACAGAAAAGTTCTTGGTCCTCATCAGGAAGCCCAGTGAATAAATTTACCTGCTGGATTCAAATTAAAATGTGAAAAGTGTGTTTATGCACATTTATGTTCCCAACATTTTGCAAGAGTTTTCAATTTCAACACTGATCCTCATGGCAAAAAAAAAAAAAAAAAAAACCCAAGAAAGAAAGAAAGAGGGAGTCTGCCTAGTGATCATATTGTTGTTTAGTCGCTCAGTCAAACTCTTTGTGACCCCGTGGACTGCAGCGTGCCAGGCTTCCTTGTCCTTCACCATTTCCTGGAGCTTGCTCAAATTCATGTCCATCAAGTCACTGATGCCATCTGACCATCTCATCCTCTGTCATATGCTTCTCCTCCTATCTTCAATCTTTCCCAGCACCAGGGTCTCTTTCAGTGAGTCGGCTCTCCGCATCAGGTGGCCAAAGTATTGCGGCTTCAGCTTCAGCTTCAATCCTTCCAATGAATATTCAGGGTTGATTTCTTTTAAGATTTAAAATGCCCCTAACAAACTTGAGTTTCATTGGAAGAGCAGAAGAGTATTATTCATCCTATACCAAAAGTCATGAACCCCAAATTGATGCTAAGATTATGTCTCACTGATGGAAGAATGAAAGGGAGGGTGGAAAGGAAAGAAAGATGAGGGGAAAGGAAGAGAAAGAAGAACAGAAGATAATCATATTTGGATTTGATTTCTCCCAATTTTGTTTTCTATGAAACTGCTTCACTGAAGAAAAACAATGGTGTTTATGAACAATATACCCTTGGGACAATTGTCTCAAAACAATATACCTTGAGATAACATGGGTTGTTTCAAAACAACTTAGTTAGATCTTTGAGACTGTCTCAAACATGGGTGGCTTTGTTTGGGGAAACAAAATTCCATGGAAGGGAGCTATAAGAATTCCATGAGTTTTCACAGAATGTACAGGTCTGTAGGGAGCTGAGACTAGAATTCCACCTCTGACTCCCAACTTTACATCACTTCCCTCTGCCCTTGTTTCTTTCCTAGAAGACACTGGCTATCCATGGAGCTAGAAAACCAAACAGCAGTCTCAGAATTCCTCTTCCTAGGACTCTCAGAATAGCCAGAGCATCAGATCTTCCTCTTTGGGCTGTTCCTGCTCATATACCTGGTCATCATCTTTGGAAACCTGCTTATCATCCTGGTCATCATCACAGACTCACACCTCCACACACCCATGTACTTATTCCTCTGTAACCTGTCCCTCATCAACATCTTCTTCTCTCCCACCACCATCCCCAAGATGCTGGTGAACCTCTGGACACAGAGAAAAGCCATCCCCTTCACAGCCTGCCTTGCCCAGATGTATGCCTTCTACCTGTTTGGGACAATGGACAGCTTCCTCCTGGCCGTGATGGCCATTGACCAGTTCATGGCCATTGTCCACCCTCTGCGCTACTTGCCATCATGAGTCCCTGTGTGTGTGGGCTGCTGGTGGTGGGGTCATGGCTGATCACCAACCTCCAGTCCATTGTCCACACCTGCCTCATGGCTCAGTTGACCTTCTGAGCTGGCTCTGAAATCCCCCACTTCTTCTGTGACCTCATGCCCCTGCTGAAGCTCTCCTGCTCAGACACACACACCAATGAGCTGGTGATCTTTGCTTTCGGCATCATCATGGGCATCAGCCCTCTCACATGCATCCTCCTCTCTTATATCTGCATTTTCTGGGCGGTCTTCAAGATCCCTTCTGCTCAGGGCAAATGGAAAGCCTTCTCCACTTGCGGCTCACACCTCACTGTGGTCACTCTATTCTATGGCACCACCTTCACCGTGTACCTGCAGCCAGCATCTCCAGCCTCCTCACAGAAGGACAAGGCGGCTGCCTTGATGTGTGGGGTGGTCATCCCCATGCCAAACCCCTTTATCTACAGCCTAGGGAACAAGGACATGAAGACAGCTCTGAGGAAACTGGTCAGCAAAGTAGTCCCATCTCAGTCTTAGGACAGAATAGTTTTTTAGCATCTACCATGTTCCTTGGGCTTCCCTGGTGGCTCAGAAGGTCTGCCTGCAATGCAGGAGACCCAGGTTTGATCTCTGAATCTGAAAGATTCCCTGGAGAAAGGAGTAGCTACCCACTCTAGTATTCTTGCCTGGAGAATCCCATGACAGAGGAGCCTTGTGGGCTACAGTCCATGGGGTCACAAAGAATCTGACACGACCAAGCCACTAACACTTTCACTTTCACTATATTCCAGGACCACTGATTAGTGCCTGAGATACAGGAATACACCCCATCTCTGCTCTCAAGGCATTCAGAATCTGGTAGGGGATGGAGGCGTGTCAGTAAACTGTCACAGGGCAACATGGTGATTGTGTCACAAGAGATGAAGAAATGAGTGATACAGAACAGGAAAGACATGAGTTTTTCTCCATGATTTATGTTACCACTCAAGGGCAGCATAGAGGAGACTGTGAAGTAGCCTTAAACTCTCTGAGGTTTTGAGCTTATAGGATTCCTACATGGATAATCCTTATTGAAGGAAAGATTAGCTACGTTCAATTTTAATACTGATAAAGACAATGTACATTAGACAGATATATGGCCATGTTTCCTAATGACTTGGGGGAGGAATCTGAGAGCATCTGTTGGGATTAGCTCACTAGGTGTTCATTCAGAAGTGAACAGTCTCTGTCCCAGAGGGGGCCTAGTGGTCCATAAAGTAGCCCCCTCAGTCCTCGGGCAGAATAGCTGTTCAGCGCCTCCCAATGTTCTGTGACCATTTCTCAGTGCATGGGACACAGGAATACATCCATTGCTGCTCTCAAAACATTCAGAATCTGGAGGGAATAAAGATATGCAATAAATCATCACAGGCCAACTTGCTAATGCATCATAAGAGAGAAATAAAGTGCCATGGGAAGGGAAAGTGAAAGAAAGTGAAGTAAAAGTGTTAGTCGCTCAGTCATGTCTGACTCTTTGCAACCCCACGCACTGTAGCTAGTCAGGCTCCTCAGTCCATGGGATTCTCCAGACAAGAATACTGGAATGGGTTGCCATCCCCTTCTCCAGAGGATCTTCCCAACCCAGGGATCAAACCCGGGTCTCATGCAATGCAGGCAGATTCTTCACCATCCTATTTTTGCCATGGTTTATCTTCTTCCATGAAGACCAGAGTAGCATAGAAGACTCTGAAGTAGCCTGAAATTCTCTGAGGTTTATAGGATTGCTGTGTGGATAATCCTAGTGGGATGAAAGACCAGCTCCTCTCAGTTTAATATTGATAGAACAGTGTGTATTAGCCACGTGTATCATATCCCTGTGCTTCGTAAGTGACTTGGGGGAGGACTCTGAGAGCATCTGTTGAGATGAGCTGACTTGCTATCCAACTCAGCAACCACCACTCTCAGACTCACGGGGAACCTAGTGGTTGACTTTGCACGAGGACCACAGTCTTAAACAGGCCTCTCGTGTCCCCCAGATTGGGACATAGGAGATGCTGGCCTTTGGACCTAGGGATTGTGATTCAGCAACCTGATACCAGATCCTGGAATCTGGGTTCTTAACAGGCTGCCCAGGTGGTCCTGAAGCAGGCAGTGCGCAGACCACAGTGGGAGCACACTGGCCCTGGACGAGCTTCAGAGTCCATATGTTTCCTGTGATTCCATCACCTGACTCCAAACCCTATATGATTCTATAGGTGCTGCCAGCAACAAGTGGATGCAGCGAGCTGGGATGCACAGAGAGGTCGAGTTAGGGGTTGAGTTGTGTCCTCCAAAGAGATATGTCGCAGTCTAATGTCTCACTCTAACCCTCAGCACCTCAGAAGGTGACCTGTCCTGAAAATAGGGTCTTTTCCAAGGTAACCAGTTCTAATGAGATCATCAGGGTCCTACTCCACTGTGACTGGCACCCCTATAAAAAGAGAGAAATTGGACACAGACATGTACCAGGGAGAAGGCCACGTGAAGATGGAGATGATGCTTCTACCAGCCAAGGAATGCCAGAGATTTCAGGAAACCACCGGAAGCTAAGAGAAAGGCATGGAACGGACTTTCCATCACCACTTCCAGAAGAAATAAACCCTGCTGACAACTTTGATGTTGGACTTCTGGCCTTCAGAACTGCTAGAGGATACCCTTCAGTTGTTTAAGCCACACAGTATGTGATACTTTGTTATGAAGCCCCAGCAAACTAGTACAGTTAGTTTAGGAAGGGCTGGCATCGTGCAAAGACCATGCCCAGATATATCCTCTCAAGCGTTGACTACCCTGAGTTCTGGTTAAGGGAGTCTGTGCTACAACTGGAGAAAACCTGTAGGATTCAGATTGCATGAATTCAACTTCTTGGTCTCACTGTGATGACAATGAGGATACCAATAGCTGAGATTTATTATGTGCCCTGCACGGGGATCATCCCTTTAAATACACTATCGCATTAAATTTTAAACAAAAAGCCTACAAGAGCGGTCCCCAACATTTTTGGCACCAGGGACCAGTTTCGTGGAAGACAATTTTTCTATGGACCAGGGTGTTGGCAGGATGGTTTCAGGATGATTCAAGTCCATTACATTCATTGTGCACTTTACTTCTATTATTGTTAGATCAGCTCCACCTCAGATCATCAGGCATTAGATCCTAGAGGTTAGGGACCCCTACCTTTATTACAAGGTAAGAAATGTAATTCCTTTTTTACAGATGAGGAAACTAGACTTGAAAAGTGCAGCTTTCTAATAAGCAGTAGTGAATGTTCAAACAGGGGACCCATTCTACAGCCCCCAGTCTCAACAACACACAATATTGCCTAGAATTCGGTGCCTAAAGCATGGATTTACCAACTGCAGTCCATGGGCCAAATTCAGCCAACAGCCTGTCTTTGTGTGCCCTGCAAGCTAAGAATGGTTTTTATATTTTTAAATGGTTGAAAATTTTTTAAAAAAAGACTACTTCATGACACATTAAAATTATGTAAAATCCTAATTTTAGGATTTTAGGATATTTCCCATAAATAAAGTTTTATGGGAACAGAATTGGACCATAAGCAAGGTTGAGGGCCGAAGAATTGATGCTTTTGAACTGTGGTGTTGGAGAAGACTCCTGAGAGCCCCTTGGACTGCAAGATCAAACCAGTCAATCTTAAAGGAAATCAACACTGAATACTCATTGGAAGGACTGATGCTGAAGTTGAAGCTCCGATACTTTGGCCACCTGATGCGAAGAGCCGACTCATCGGAAGAGACCATGATGCTGGGAAAAATTGAGGGCAGAAGGAGAAGGGGGCGACTGAGGATGAGATATTTGGATGGCATCACTGACTCAATGGACATGAGTTTGAGCAAACTCCGGGAGATAATGAAGGACAGGAAAGCCTGGCGTGCTGCAGTCCATGGTGTGACAAAGATTTGGACATGTCTTAGTGACTGAACAATAACAACAGCAAGAAACACTCATTAATTCATCATCTATGACTGTTTGGGGGCTTCCCAGGTGTCACAGCGGTAAAGAATCTGCCTGCTAATGTAGGAGATGCAAGAGACACAGATTCAATCCCTGGGTCAGGAAGATCCCCTGGAAAAGGAAATGGCAACCCACTTCAGTATTCTTGCCTGGAAAATTCCATGGCCAGGGGAGGCCGGTGGGCTACAATTTATGGGGTTGCAAAGAGTCTGACATGACTGAGCACACACACACACAACTCTTTTCAAGCTACAATGAACCCTGTGCAAAATCTAAAATATTTACTATCTGGCCCTTTACAGGGGGATTTTCTGACTTCTTTTTAAATTAATTTTTATCAGAGTAGAGTTGCTTTACGGTGTTTCATTAGTTCCTGCTGTATAGCAAAGTGAATCAGCTGTACATGTGCATTTATCCCCTCTGTTTCAGATTTCCTTCCCATTTAACTGACCTCTTTTCTATAGAAAAAGGAAAGCCTGATTCTCAGTGGTCCATGAATCACAGTCATCATTATTATGGGAAGCTTGACAGAAATGAAGACTCAGACACCATATCAGACCACTTAAGTCATCATTTTAACCAACCCAGGGGAGTTATACGAGCCTTAAAATTTGAGGATCACTGGAATAGATGGGGGTAGAGGACGGCTGTGGAGATCTGGGCCCTAAATATGTCTTCAGGGCCATGAGAGATCCAAACCTGGGGCATTTTTTCCACAGGTATTTTCCATTTTTCCCTGCCCTGGACAGGGACGTGGAGAGGTTCTACCCAAAAGCTTTAAAAGCACTGCAGCTACAGTTTGAGGAAGTGGCCAGCAGGTGGCAATAGTGGAACGTCACAAAATGGATTAAAAACTGCTTTTGGGAAACACAGATCCTGGCTCCTCTGGGAGGGAACAGCATGTGCAACCTTCCTGTGGTGGGACAGAGCCTGGGTTGTTCAGAGAAATCATGGAGACCGGTGTGTCCTTAGACCACAGTGAGGACAGAGGAAGTGGGCGGGGGGCTGTGGTCAGACCTCACCAGGGGGAACTGGACTCAGGATGAGGGGACCATCACAGGGTTAAGCAGGAATGCAGGAGGGCAGGTGCTTCAGAACAGACCTGTTGCTGAGTCCTACCATGCATTAGTGACAAGCAAGCTTTTTCTGTAAAGGGCCAAAGGGTAAATGAATATCAGCTTTATGGACCACAAGCCCTCTGTCACAATGACTCAGCTCTGATGCTACAACGAGGAAAGCAATACCTCGAGAAAAGTGCGGGGCCGAGCACCCATGAAACTTTATTTATAGACACTGAAATTTTAATTTCTATCATTTTACATGTCACAAAATATAGTACTTTTTAAAGGTGTGGTACATATATGAAAGTATGAAAGTCAAAGTTGCTCAGTCTTGTCTGACTCTGCAACCCCATGGACAGTAGCCTTCCAGGCTCTTCTGTCCATGGAATTTTCCAGGCAAGAATGCTCGAGTGGTTTGCCATGCCCTTCTCCAGGGGATGATCCTCCTGACCCAGGGAATGAACCCATGTCTCTCACATTGCAGGCACATTCTTTACCATCTGAGGCACCAGGGAAGCCCAAGAACAATGTAATATGACTCAGCCATTAAGAAGGGTGAAATCATATGGCAGAAACCAACACAACATTGTAAAGCAATTTCCCTCCAACTGAAAACTAAATTTGAAATAAAGAACGCAATAATGGCACTTGCAGCAATGTGGATGGACCCAGAGATTGAGTGAATAAGTCAGACAAAGAAGGAGAAATATTGTGTGACATCCCTTATAAGTGGAATCTAAAAAGAAATGATAGAAATGAACTTACAAAACAGAAAGGGACTCAGAGAACAAACTTACGTTTGCCAGGGGGGGCAGGATGGGGGTAAGGAATAGTTAGGGAGTTTGGGATGGACAAGTACACACTGCTATATTTTAAATGGATAACCAATAAGGACCTACTATATAGCACATGGAACTCTGCTCAGCATTATGTGGCACCCTGGCTGGGAGGGGAGTTTGGAAGAGAATGGACACACGCATATGTACGGTTGAGTCCCCTCCTTGTTCACCTGAAACTATTACAACATTGTTTGTTCATCAGCTATCGCCCAATACAAAATAAAACATTTAAAAAATAAGTAAATAAAATGAATAACTAATAAGGACCTACTCTAACTCTGCTCAGTGTTATGTGGCAGCCTGGATGAGAGGGGAATTTGGGGGAGAATGGATACATGCATATGTATGTATGAGTCATTTTGGCTGAGTCATTTTGCTGTCCACCTTAATCACAACATTGTTAATCAGCTATACTCCAACACAAAATAAATAAAAAGTTTTATTTAAAATAGTACTTTTTTCCTATTGCATTGAAAAATGTATTGAACTCATCAAATTAATGCAGAAAGATTCTCAACTAATATTTACCTTCTGTGTATTCTGCTCCCCCAAATTATAGTGATAAAATGTAGCATGGAGTGGAGCTTTTGTTTGCTTGTGTTAAAGAAAGTAAAAAAATATTGCAGAAATGCATCTGCTGTTTGGGTTCTAGCAGCTGGCACTCCTCCTCAACCCTGCCCCTCCAACATAGCTGCCTCTCTTAATACGGCTGGCTACCTTGCCACCGTGTAGGTTCTTAACCACTAGGGCCACCTGGGAAGCTCTACCTGCAACAGGTGTTCCCAAATATAGTAACTACCAAAATATCTCGACTACATCTCAAAAGGGGAGGAGAAGGGGACGACAGAGGATTAGATGGTTGTATGGCATCACTGACTCAATGGACATGAGCTGAGTAAGCACCAGGAGTTGGTGATGGACAGGGAAGCCTGGCGTGCTGCAGCCCATGGGGTCGCAAAGAGTCAGACACGACTGAGCGACTGAACTGACATCTCGAAAAGAGGAAGTCAGGAAGAAGTTTCCACCTTCTGTATCAACTGTCTAATCCCTAACTGATTTGCAACCCAGAAAATCCTGCCTAAAATCTGCCATCTAGTGTGGGCTTCCTAAAATTACAAATCACTGGACATGTTAATACTATGGTCACATCACTAAGTCTTCCCTCACAAACACTAGGTTTGAAAGTCTTAATTACCAAACAAAATTATCAACAGTAGCATGAAATTTGGTCCATGAACTGTAGCCTTTTATTTTCAATCATGGGGCTCAGCAGCTGCTCAAAATTTACTTGTTAATTAAGGAATGAATGTACTGATGGATGGATGAGAGGACTGATGGATGGATGACGCTGGCCAGTTGCTGTTCAATCGCTAAGTCATATCCAACTCTTTGGGACCCAATGGATATAGCAGGGGGCGCCTCTGTCCTCCACTATCTCCCAGAGTTTGCTCAGATTCCTGTCCATTGAGTCGGTCATGCCATCTAACCATCTCATCCTCTGCTGTCCCCTTCTCCTTTTGCCTTCAATCTTTCCCAGCACCAGGGAAAGATTCCTTGGCCAGTATAATAGTACAATAACATTTCTTTCTCTCCATATGGGATTTTATTGGGTATTTGGATCAGTTTGAGAGATCCAGACACTGCAGATCACAGAGGGGAACTGACTGTCCCAAGGTCACATGCTGAATCGGGTGGGGTGGGGAGGAATTCCAATCCAACCTGTGTGACCCTAAAACCTGATCCCTCTTGCATCATGCTGTTGGACGGCCTCCCAGGCGGATGACTTGGAACAGCTCAAGTCCTGCCCTAAGTGTGGTTCTCAGGGGGCAAAAGTCCTCACCAGATCTGCTGCTGGGAGTGGCTAGAAAGCCACTCCAACAAGACACAAGAACGGACTCAGTAAGACTTGAGCCCAAGGTCCTGGAAAGGAAGTTCCTACTTCCAAATGTACATTTATCAGGGATCTGTGGAATCATTTCCCTCTCTGTGAATCTGTGTAGTGGAAGGTCTCCCCAAGACCACCCTCAGGTTCAGTGATTCACTAGAAGGACCCACAGAACTCAGCAAAGTTGCTGTATTCATGGTTTATTGCAAAGGATACAAATTAAAATCATCAGGTGGGATGATCTGGGAGATTGGGATTGACACATAAACATTGTTGATACTATATATAAAACATATAACTAATGAGAACCTACTATATAGCCCAGGGAACCCCACTCAGTCCTCTGCAGTGACCTAAGTGGGAAGGAAATCCAAAAAAGAGGGTATATATATATGTGTGTGTGTGTGTGTGTGTGTATATACACACACATATATATATGATTCACTTTGCCATTCAGTAGAAATTAACACAACATTGCAAAGCAACTATACTCCAATAAAAATTAATTTTAAAAAATTAAATGAAAATAATATCAGCAAAGGTAGAAGGCACATGGGCCAGGGTCCAAAAGAGACCAGGCTCTAGCTTCTAGTTGTCCACTCCCTGTGGTGTCACGTAGACGGTGCCTAATTCTCCTAGCTAACATGGGTGAACAACACACGTGGTGTACTGCCAACCAGGGTAGCTCCTTCTGAGTGGCCGTGCCCAGGTTTTCATAGGAGACCAGTGTACTCTTCTGTTCAGGTTGCCCCCTCTACCTCTGGGACAACTAGCACCTATGAAGCCCTGGTGGCCACACCAGCACCCCCAGGCCCTAAAAGCTGGGCACCAGGGCAGCTCTTGGTTTGACTTCAGGTGGCCAATTGTCAAATATGTCCTGGGGCCTGTGCAGACACCTGGTCATCAAGAGAGCCAGCAGACCTGCAGCTAATAATAAAAACAAGGTAGGCTGAGTGCCGAAGGATTGATGCTTTGAACTGTGGTGTTGGAGAAGACTCTTGAGCGTCCCTTGGATTGCAAGGAGATCAAACCAGTCAATCCTAAAGGAAATCAGTCCTGAATATTCATTGGAAGGACGGATGCTGAAGCTGAAGCTCCAATACTTTGGCCACCTAATGCAAAGAGCTGACTCATGAGAAAAGACCCTTATGCTGGGAAAGATTGAAGGCAGGAGGAGAAGGGGATGACAGAGGACAAGACGGTTGAATGGCATCACCAACTCAATGGACATGAGTTTGAGCAAGCTCCAGGAGGTGGTGAAGGACTGGGAAGCTTGGCGTGCTGCAGTCCTTGGGCGGCGGGGGGGGCGGTGGGGGGGGGGGTGGGTGGCAGTCACAAAGAGTCAAACAGGACTGAGTGACTGAACAAGAACAACCACATAGGCAGGGCTTCCTTGGTGACTCAGTGGTAAAGATCCCACCTGCCAATGCAGAAGACATGGGTTCAGACCTAGAGTTAGAAAGATTCTCTGAAAAGGAAATAGCAACCCACTCCTATAATATTCTTGCCTGAAAAATCCCACGGACAGAGGAGCCTGGCAGGCTACAGTCTAGGGGGTTGCAAAGAGTCAGACACAAGAGTCACACACAGCTTAGTAACTAAACAAAAACAACTTCACGGGCAACAGAGGGCCCCTCTGTCCCTCAGCTTCAGCTCTACAGCTGTCCAGCAGGGCTTTTTCACAGGTCATCGGGAGGCTCTGGCCTACATATGCTGCCCCGTCTGATTGCCTTCCAGGCAATACCACATCCTGCCTCAGGAAGCTGCCTCGTGGGAACTCAACCACCCTCTGCCCCCTCTAGATCCTCAGTGCTGCCCCAGTGGACATCTCTGGGCAGCCACTTCTTCCTTGGTACCTCTGAGGACTAACTCCCAGCCAGAGAGACCTGTGCAGGCTGTAGAACTTGCCTTGTCATCCTGGAAGATGAGAGATGCCAGTGAGTCTCCAGTGTGGGAACAACTGCAATGACAACAGGAGGTGGTAGAAACTCCCCGTAATCAGCTCCATCTTTCATTTCCCAGGAAGTGAGGACCCCCAGAGAGGTAGCACACAGGGGACTTAACCCACAGACACATGCCTCATCCCCAGCACCTCCTACTCCCATAACAGGGGGAGTTATTCTTCCCTTTGGATCGATGAGGAAATTGAGGCCTAGAGAGAATGTCTTCATTTGGCATCTCTCCGGAGCTGATCCTGTGATAAGGATTCAAGGACAAGGAGTTTATTTGGAAAGAGATCTAGGAGGACTTCCCTGACGGTACAGTGTGGTTAAGAATCTGCCTGCCAATGCAGGGGACACAGGTTCAATCCCTGGTCCTAGGAGATTTCACAAGAAACAGGACAAGTAAGCCCACCAGCCACAATGACTGAAGCCCCCATGCCCTAGAGTATGTGCTCCACAAGAAGAGAAGCCATGCACTAAGCATCCCGCACACCACAACTAGAGAGTAACCCCTGCTCGTTGCAACTGGAGAAAGCCTATGCACAGTAATGAAGACCTAGCACCACCATAGATAAATAAATAGTTTTTTTAAGTGACCCAGAAAATGCTCAAGGGTTTCCCAGGCAGTGCTAGTGGTAAAGAACCCACCTGCCAGTGCAGGAGACACAAGAGATACAGGTTCGATCCCTGAGTCAGGAAGATCCCCTGGAGGAAGAAATGGCAACCCACTCCAGTATTCTTGCCTGGAGAATCCCATAGACTGAGGAGCCTGGTGGGCTACAGTCCACAGGCTCACAAAGAGTTGGACACAGCTGAAGTGACCCGACACACACAAACACACAGAAAATGCTGAAAGGGAGGTGGAGAAGCGAGACAGGGAAGGGAAGGGAATCAGTAAAGAGTGCACTGATCTGCAAGTTTCCACTGTGGGTTGCTGGGACTCAATCCCACAAGGACCTCTGAGAGTCAGTGCAGAACACACACTTTAGTCAATCCACCTGAAGAGTGAGGAAGGTAGACTACATATTCATCAGCTTCCACTGTCTGCCACAGAGGTGTAGAGCTCCACTCAAACCTGACCTGCCCCCTCTGCCTACATTTCAACAAATCCCTGTATCTGCTGAGGGCTGATTTATTCATCAGGTATCATAAGCATAGTATATCAGCCAATGGTGTGAATATCTGGAGGAAAGAAAATACACAAACATGCACACACAACAAAATGTGAACAGCAACTAGCAAAATTCAGATGAATTATTGTACAAACTTCACGTGTGAAGCTTAGCACTCATAATCATTTCATAATGTACAGTTTGTAGATCATTTGTTTTCACTTATCAACAATTTCTGAGCACTGAGAAAGAATCATAGCCAACTGTGAATTAAATGAGTTACAGGTAACCAAATAAGTGCAACTGGAAACATATAGAAGCTCTGTCATTTACCAAATAATAACAATATTGATGTGACCTGTGAGTGTCCTTTGATCATTTGATGTGATATAGGTGGTAAGAGACACAGGTTTGATCCCTGAGTCAGGAAGATCCCCTGGAGGAGGGCCTGGAAACCCACTCCAGTATTCTTGCCTGGAGAACCCCATAGACAGAGAAGCTGGGTGGGCTACACTCCATAGGGTCACACAGAGCCAGACATGACTGAAGCAACCTATTACACACACAGTGGAGCCAAGGGCTGCTCTCACTCCTACATCAGGCTCCAGCTCTTCTGAGTTACAGTACCCCAAAGGACCGTAGTCCTGCAGTCCCTTCCTTCAGCTTGTGAAGAGGTATTGTCTTGACTCCCGACCCCTCTCTCCATTGTCAGCAGTTGCCTCAAATCTGATGGTGTGGACCCCACCCCTCTCAACCTCACTTCTCCCAAATACATACAACCAAGAAAACTAACAGAGCCTAAGAGACCTGTGGGACACCGTCAAGTATATCAATATATGCCTAACAGGAATCCCAGAAGGAGAGAGGCGACAGGGGCAGAAAGAATAGTTGAAGAAATAATGTCCCCAAAACTTCCCAACATTGAGGAAAGACATGAATATACACATCCAAGAATCTCAATGAACTCCAAGTAGGATAAACACATAGATCTATATCAAGATATATTATCACCAAAGACACACAGCGTCCTCTGTCCAAGCCTCTACCACCTGCCATCTGATCTCCCACCTGCACATTCAGCAGTAAATAAGACAGACAAGTATTACCTCGTGCAGCCCCAGTCTGAACAAGGAGACACAAACTAGAACAAGTCACTAGAACTATAGAGTTCAAGCCATGGCAAGTGTTACAAGAAACAAAGGGATTCCTTGGTGGTTAAGACTCTGTGTTTACAATGCAGGAGGCATGGGTTTGATTCCTGGTTGGGGAACTAAGATCCCACATGCCATGTAGTGCAGTCAAAAAAGAAGAAGAAATGAATCACAGTGATGCAATAATGGCTGGACAATGGTAGGTAGTCAGGGAGGTGAGAGCCTCCTCAGGAAATGCCATTGGACCTAAAGGATGAGAAAGAGGCAGCTTCAGAAGAACCAGGGCTTCCTAGCCAAAGGGAAATGCATGTGCAAAGGGCTTGGGGCAGGAACAGTTTGATGTGAAGAAGAGCCGGACAGGAGGTCACAGTGGGTGATGAAGACAACCAAGGATATGAAGCCAGAAGTCTTGCTGGGACTGGATTTTATTTGTGGGAATCTGGATTTTATTTTCGGTGGAGTGAGCAGTTATGGGAAGACTGTTCAGCAGTGGCATGCCATGATCTGATTTTGGGTTTTTAAGTCCACTCTGGGCACTGCATGGAGAATGGAATATAGGAGTAAGATGGTTAAATTTTCCAAAACAGCCACAAAAACATCTCCCATTCCACATTCTCTTGCACAAAGACTGTTACAAGGTCACCGTGACACACCACCCATTGAGGGAGGTAGAGTCTGTGTCCCTTCCTCTTGAATCTGGTGCCAGAAGTAAAACAATGTGATACTCCAAACTGGATCAGGAAATGTAATATAGCTTTTGCTTTGTTTATTTTTGAAGCCCTGGGTGGCTCTGTAAGAAACCCAACTACCCTGACTACTGACCGGCTAGGAGGAACCCAGTTCACACCAAGAGGCTGGTTGTTCAGTCACTAAGTCATGTCCAACTCTTTCTGACCCATGAACTGCAGCACACCAGGTTCCCCTGTCCTTCACTATCTCCAGGAGTTTGCTCAAATTCATGTCCATAGAGTCAGTGATGTTATCTAACCATCTCATCCTCTGCCACCCTCTTCTCCTTTTGCTTCAGTCTATCTCAGCATCAGGGTCTTTTCCAATGAGTCAGCTCTTTCCATCATGTGGCCAAAGTATTTGGAGCTTCAACAGTACTTTCAATGAATATTCAGGCCTGATTTCCTTTAGGATTGACTGGTTTGGTCTCCTTGATGTCCAAAGGACTCTCAAGAGTCTTCTCTAGCACAATTTGAAAGCCTCGTTTCTTCTGTACTCAGCCCTCTTTACGATCCAACTCTCACATCCATACACGACTACTAGAAAAACCATAGGTTTGACTGCACAGACCTTTGTTGGCAAGAGCCTTGTGGAGGTGCCCTAGTCCACAGCTCCTGCGACAGTCCCAGTGCACACCTGGCATCAACTACAAGACCTGTAAGTGAACACGCCTCCAGATGATCCTGGCCTTTCGTTTGTTGAGTCACCCCTAAACCTCGAAATCTTTTCAACAAAAGAGTAGAGACAACCAATGTCAGCTCTGCCCTGCCCCAATCCTTGGCCCACAGCATCTGTGAGCAGCATAACACGGCTGATTTACAACCATTAAGCTTTGGGGTGGTTTGTTAAAAAGCAGCAGTAACTGGAACTGGGGAGAGAGGGGAGCGGAGAACTGGATGAAGGAAGAAGGCAAGAGAGTGGCATCCGGGGAAACTAAGGGAAGAGCGGATGTCGTCAAAATAAGCGATGCCAAGGCTTGCATCAGGCTGGAGCAGTGGATGGGAGGAAAGAGAAGAGATCAGCGGATTTGTGCAGGATGCCTTTTGGAAGTAAACTCAAGAGAACCTGCTGTATGCGATCACTAATGGAGGAAAGACAAGACAAGAAGGAGAGACAAGAGCCGGTGACAGGTCCCCGGCCCGGCCCTGGCGATTGACTACAACTCCCAGCATCGCCCGCTCAGGCCGCGGGAAGGGCAAAAAAAAAAAAAAGTTTGGGCCAAGCATTCCCGGAATGCGCTTCCTGCTGGCGCGGGGCGGGGGGCGGGCGGGGAGACCGGGCGGGGCGGGGGGCGGCGCGGCCGGAGCCCGGGGCGCGCACTCAGCCCGGCCCGGGCCCCAGCATGGCCGAGCCGCTGCTCAGAAAGACCTTCTCCCGCCTTCGGGGCCGGGAGAAACTTCCCCGGAAAAAGTCGGACGCGAAGGAGCGCGGTGAGAGAGAGGGAGGGAGGTGGGGAAGAAGGGGCCGCGAACCCCGCCCGGCTCGGAAGAGGGTCCCGGGGCCCCAAGGAGGGACCGCTGAGGGGACAGGGGAAGCCCCGTGGAGCCCCTCTGCGGGTCGGGGTTGGAGGCCGGGGCAGGCAGGGGTCGTGGAAGTAACGGGCCGGGGGGGAAAGGGGGCGCGGACCGTTATGTGCGCTTGACCAGGGATGCCAGCGCTGCGGGCTCCTCCGGAGGCCCGGGAGGGGGCCTCACCCCTGACAGGAAATGGGGCCGAGGCTGAGCGCCTGGGGAGTGGAGGGGAGGAGGAGCTGGGAGGCTGAGAAACTGGGGCTTAGTCAGGCCAGGCTGGCGACACCCTGAGCCCTAGAGACCAGGGATGGGAGATGGGGGCGTACACCCTGCCGAGGAGGGAGAGAGGCGGTGCGTCGATCGTGGGGGCCACCTCCCAACCCCCCCTTACCTATTAGCTGTAACTGCAACTGCACCCACCTTAGGCAGCTGCAGGAAACTGCCCCCTTACACAGATGGGGAAAATGAGGCACGGAGCAGTTTGGGTAATTTATCCAGTGCCAGTGAAGCGACTTAACAACTCTGTGGACCACGCTACTAAATGAGAGCCCGGAGAGACTCGGGGAGTGGAAGTATGAGATGACCAGAGGAGGGAGTCGGCCTGGAAGACCTTAAAAGAAATGGGAGCTGCGTGGGACGGGAAGTCCCCGAAAGGAAGGGGTTAAAGGAGGGAAGGCAGAGGACTTCGCGGATCTGACCTTCCCCCAGCCGTCTTCCCAGAGATTCGCAGGGTTCCCAGGGCAGAGAAGAGACAGGGGTGCCCACGCACACACACACACAGGAAACAGCCCGGGATGTCGGGATGTCGGAGAGAGGAGGGTGGGGCAGCGGCGGGGGGGGGCAGTCTGAAAGCAAAAACTGTTGGGGTCTGCCTGGCCTAAAACACAGGGTCAGCCCCAGGATGGGGGCAAAGCTTGGAGAGAAAGGCAGCAGGGTGGGGGGTGACATGCTGCCGGTAAAGGAGAACCTGGCAGCCACACACTCACTGTCATGCCTGCTCTGGTCTTCTAAGCAAGCTAGCCGGCATCCACCGTGGGCTGTGCGTGTGCCGGAGATATGAGTGCCTAGAAGTGCTCTCATGCTGAGATCCCTTGAAGTCTCCCTGAAGAAGGGCCTCAAATCCACGCCCCCCACCCCTCCATATCACAGGAGGACAGTGAGGCTCAGATGACAAGTGGTTTCCCCGAAGCCACCGAGAAGGCACAAGCTCCCCGCCAGCATTAAAGGGAGGCATGGGGACGTCGAGTGGGGAATGCAGGGCCCAGGCCCACAGAAACCCCTCTGGACCTCTGAGGCTGGAAGGCAGACCGACAAGAGTCCTGTTTGGGACACTAGGGTGCGGAGTTGAGGGCGGGCCGCTGGTAGCGGATGTGATTGCCAGCCTGCAGCCATCCATTCCAAATGAATGTGGGGAGTGTCCAGGCTGAGTGCACCCCATCTCCCATAGGGGAAGAGGCCTGGGCTGGGGCTGCTCGGGGGGCAGTGGGAGGCTGCTCCTCACTCCCCTTGCTCTCTGCCAGGTCGACCAACCCAGCACCCGGAGCCCAATCCTCCAGAGCCCCAGACCCCAGAAGGACCCCAGGCTGGAGCGGAGGGGCCCCCCAGCCCTGAGGCATCTCGGAGCCCGGCTCACGGTGCCTACCTGCAGAGCCTGGAGCCCAGCAGCCGCCGCTGGGTGCTGGGAGGGGCCAAGCCACCAGAGGATGCCACTCTGGGGCCGGGGGCGCCTGGCAGTGGGGAGCCAGCCGGTGAGATCTGGTACAACCCCATCCCAGAGGAGGACCCCAGACTCCCAGCACCGGAGCTCCCAGGCCCACAGCCAGGCTCAGCTGAGGGAGACAGCCCGGCCTCTCCAGGTGAGCACAAGCCTCCCACCCTGGGGCCTGCAAGGTGACTGCAAGCATAATCACCCCCATCCCAAGCCATTTCTGGAGCCTGAGGTCTGCTGTCCCCACAGGCGCAGCCCCTGCCAGCCCCCCGACCAAAGCCTCCCGCACCAAGTCCCCCGGCCCGGCCCGGCGCCTCTCAATGAAGATGAAGAAGCTGCCTGAGCTGCGGCGCCGACTGAGCCTGCGGAGCACCCGGACGAGCCGAGAGCGCGAGCGGGCCGCCCCAGAGGGCTCGGTCATCAGTCGTTACCACCTGGACAGCAGCGTGGGGACCCCCGGGCGGACAGCAGTGGCTGAGGGCGCACGCGGCCCGCGGGCGGGTTACCTCAGTGACGGCGACTCTCCCGAGCGCCCCGCGGGGCCTCCGTCGCCCACTGCCTTCCGCCCCTATGAGGTGGGCCCCTCCGCCCGGCCGCCCCCGGCTGCGCTCTGGGGCCGCCTCAGCCTGCACCTGTACGGGCTGGGGGGGCTGCGGCCGGCGCCAGGGGCCACTCCGCGAGACCTCTGCTGCCTGCTGCAGGTGGATGGGGTGGCCCGGGCCCGAACCGGGCCGCTGCGTGGGGGGCCAGACTTCCTGCGGCTGGACCACACCTTTCACCTGGAACTCGAGGCAGCCCGGCTGCTGCGGGCCCTGGTGCTGGCCTGGGACCCCGGTGTCCGGCGGCACCGGCCCTGCGCCCAGGGCACTGTGCTGCTGCCCACGGTTTTCCGAGGTAGGGTGCATGGTCTCAGAGGGGGGTGGGGAGGGCACAGGACTCAGTTCCCAGCTCCCTCCTTCCTCTAGAGTGCCCAGGATGGGGACGTAGCTTGGCCTAGGGGACAGGGCACAGGAGGCGATGGGGGCAGACCCCACTCAGGAAGTTCCCCTTGTGTCTTTAGGGTGCCAGGCCCAGCAGCTGGCTGTGCGCCTCGAGCCCCAAGGGCTGCTGTATGCCAAGCTGACCCTGTCGGAACAACAAGAATCACCCGGCCCAACTGAGCCCCGCGTCTTCGGGCTGCCCTTGCCCCTGCTGGTGGAGCGCGAGCAGTCCCCCGGCCAGGTGCCTCTCATTATTCAGAAGTGTGTTGGGCAGATCGAACGCCGAGGGCTGCGGGTAAGTCCCTCACCCCACCCTAGCTTGCCCCCAGACCTCAGAACCACTCTCCAGAACACCCAGGGTATGGCGGCCAGGCCTCCCCCCCTACCCAACCTGGGGAACTCTTAGCTCCAATCCCAGCCTAGACAAGGGCAGGTGCTCCCTACACACCCCCAGATCCTAGCATCTAGCCCAGAATTCATGGGTCCTCTGTACATTTGATAACATAGGATCCCAGCCCTTTTGCAGCTCAGAGTCTGGTAGGGGGAAAGACCTGACTAATAAATCACATATATGAAACTGACTGGGATAAGAGTGAAGAAGCTGGGATGCTTAAAGCAGGACCTGACCTGCTGGCTGGGGTAGTCAGGGAAGGCTTTTCAGAGGAGGTGACAAGTAAGCTGAAAAGGAGTCAAGGTTTCCTGAGTCAAAGGAGGTGGGTGCCAGGACAAGTAATTTGGAGGGTTTACAGGGCTGAGTTGTCCAAGCAGCCAGATGGGGTCCCCCATGACAGGTGTCAGAAGAACAGAAAGGCAGCCAGTAAAGTTTCAGCCAGCCCCCAACCTCTCAGCCCACTGCCACCTGGAGGGCCTCTGGCCCTCACCCCATAGGGCCCACATCAGTCTGTACTCTGACAAAAAAGATGCCTCTCTGCTCCTACCCCCAGGTAGTGGGGCTATACCGTCTGTGCGGCTCGGCAGCCGTGAAGAAAGAGCTTCGTGATGCCTTTGAGCGAGACAGTGCAGCTGTCTGCCTCTCCGAGGACCTGTACCCTGATATCAATGTCATCACCGGTCAGCTTGCCCCTTTGCTCTCCTGCCTGCTCCCCAGTCAACCCTCACCTCAAGGCAGTCCCTGTAGTCCCTCTGGGACTTTACCCCTCTGTTGGCCTTGTTCTCACCTTCCTGCACCTGTCCTCCTCCTCTTTCCCCGCTCCCAGCCCCCGTTGAAGTTCCAGATTCAGAACCCAGGGCTGCCCTAACCAGTGTGGGCCCTATATCCACAGGCATCCTCAAGGATTATCTTCGGGAGCTGCCTACCCCACTCATCACCCAGCCCCTCTATCAGGTGGTGCTGGAGGCCATGGCCCGAGGGCCCCCAAGCAGGGCTCCGTCCAACACTGAGGGCACCCGTGAGCTCCTCAGCTGCCTGCCAGATGTGGAGAGGGTGAGTTGGGCCTCGGGGGTGGGGAGAGTGGGCGGGACAGGGAGTGAACTCACATCAGCAGAATGTTTCTCCCATGCCTGGGCTGGTGATGGCCATGAATGTGTGGCACCATCACAACCCTAGTGCTGTTAGTATCCCCACTTTACAGATAATGGAAGCCAAGGCCCAGGGCAGTTGAGTGAGTTACCTCAGGTTTCACAGGCAGGATGTATTGAAATTAACAGACTCTGAACAGAGGTCTGTCAACCTACCATAAGGGAGGTTCCTGGCTGTGGGATCCTGCCTCTGTGCCTCAATATCCTCATCTGTAAAATGGGATTACTACCAGCCCTGCCTAACACACAGAGGAGAAAGTTCAAGCCTAAGTTCTGTCATTTCAAAGTTGTTACCTTTGGCCTCAGTCTGCCCTCCAGCAAATTGGGAGCATAATACTAAGTTCTAGCAGGATCATCTCCCAGCTATGAGACTCTGAATCTCAGTTTCCCCATTCTGAACAGCCTTAGTCTCCCTCGAGTGCGACAGGGAACCGACTTTGCCCACCGCGTACTCTCCCAACCCTCTTCTCTCAGGCTACACTGACGCTTCTCCTGGACCACCTGCGCCTTGTCTCCTCCTTCCACGCCCACAACCGCATGACTCCGCAGAATCTGGCCGTTTGCTTCGGTCCGGTGCTGCTGCCGGCGCGCCAGGCACCCGCCAGGCCCCGCATCCGCAGCTCTGGCTCGGGTCTCTCGAACGCGGTGGACTTCAAGCGCCATATCGAGGTGCTGCACTACCTGCTGCAAGCCTGGCCAGGTGAGCTGGCCCCCGCCCCCGCGCCGCCGAAGTGAGCCTGGTATCCCCGACGATGCCTTCTCTGGCGGCCAGTTAGAGTCTCGGGCTTCAGGCGAGACACGCCCCCTCGTCAGAGTAAAAGCCAGTACCTAGTTGCCTGAGCAACCAGTTCTGGCTCAGCCAGTGAAATCCCGATCCGGTCGAAGGCCTTGCCTTTCGATAGGCCAATCAGGGGCGTGATTACCTAAGCAGCCAATCAGAGGCCTAGGTGCCGCCGCTGGGCGTGACATCATCCAAGCCCTCCCTCTCCCACTGCAGATCGCCCCAGGCCCCCAGAACCTCCGGAGCTCGTCCCGTACCTGCGGCCCAAACGACAGCCGTCGCTGCACTTGCCGCTAGCGAGCCCCGAAGTGGTGACTCGGCCCCGCGGCCGGGGCGGTCCCGAAAGCCCCCCGAGCAACCGCTACGCGGGTGACTGGAGCGTTTGCGGGCGGGACTTCCTGCCCTGTGGGCGGGACTTCCTCTCTGGGCCAGACTACGACCACGTGACAGGCAGCGACAGTGACGATGAGGACGACGAGGCTGGAGAGCCGACTGGCGCCACGGATTTCGAGGACGACTTCGAGGCGCCCTTCAACCCGCACCTGAACCTCAAAGACTTTGATGCCCTTATCCTGGACCTGGAGAGAGAGCTCTCCAAGCAGATCAACGTGTGTCTCTGAGCCGGGCGGGGCTGGACCCCAATTACTAAGGCCAGGCTCCTGGTTGCTAAGGCGGTGCCCTAACGACCTAGGGAGGACCAGACCTGTAGGTCAGGCCTAACTCCTGGTTACTGGGGAGTTGCCTAGCGACCAGCCAATCCGTTGCTGAGAATCATTCCCCATTTCCAGTACTCAGTATTTGGGCACTGGTTGCGACGGCCAGGGATGGGGGACTTTAGGGACCAGCTATTGTGGCCATCTTGAGTACCAAGGGCTTCTCTCCTGGCTGCCAAAAGGCAGTTCTGCTTGCAGGGCCGGCATCTTTTGCTTCCCCTTAGCCAGGGAAACATCAGTTACTGTGAGCATCACCCTGAGATGGTGAGACACCCTCCCAGCCAGTCCTTGCTGCTGCCAACCAAATCAGTATTAGCTTTGAGCACTGCACTCTGCTTCTTCCTCAGTGGGCCCAAGGACTATGAAGAAGTACTGTTTGAGGCAGGGTGTGGGGGGAGCCCCTCTCCTGGGCTCTGGATAGATAGAAGCAGCCTGGGGCTTATAGGAAAACAACTGGTTTCGCCAACCTCTTTTCCAGGGAAAACCCCATAATTGCCTCAAACCAGCAAAGTAGATAGCAAGTCTGGCCCTTCCCCTCCCCAATTCTTCTTCCCCATTCCTGAAGAAATTGAGCACTTATAAGACCTCCCTTTTGGAGGGGCCCCACCTGAAGTGTCAGGCTGGGGGCACTTTGGTACGGAACATATTTATTGCCTCCCTGCGTGTGTGTCTGTGTGTGAGGAGTAACATGTATGGACATGTCTAGAGTGGGTATGTGGGGCTCTTTCAGGGACCACAGAGGGGGTGAGGGGAAGTTTCCAGTGCCCAGGCACCCTGAAATCCCCAGTAATGGTGCCTCAGTGAGCCCCAGAGTTCCAGTGGGAGAGTAGGGTCCCCTCCTGTCTCCCCCCTGTTTCCCTCACTTCCATCTTTGTGGACAATAAATCAGTATGCACAGGTTCTGGGATGAGTACTTGGGCCCGCATGGACCAGATGTGGTTTATTCAATGTGTGAGACAGCAAGCTGCAATACTTTGGCCACCTGATGCAAAAGGGCCAATTCATTGGAAAAGACCCTGAGGCTGGGAAAGACTGAAGACAAAAGGAGAAGGAGGCAGCAGATGTTAGAGAGCGTCACTGACTCAATAGACATGAATTTGAGCAAACTCTGGGAGATAGTGGAGGGATGGAGGAGCCTGGTGTGCTGCAGTCCATGAAGTCGCCAAGAGATGGACACGACTTACCGACTGAACAACAACAAGTGAGGAGGGGAGAAAGGACACAGTTGAGCTCACAAAAGAAACAGGCCCAAGGACTCCCCAGGGCTGTCAGAGCCTCTCTTGGCTCTGACCCCGTCCAGCCCCTCCCTGTCATCAGGGAAGATTGCAGGGTCACTGGGCCTCGTGGCTTAGGCCCAGGGCAGGCAAGGATGAAACTCCAGACCAGCTAGGCACAGTCCAGGGGTGGGAAGAGAGCCAAGAGCACTGACCCACGAGGCCCTACATGGCGATGGAGCCATCCCGAAAGTCCGTCCTCCCGATGAGGATGTTGACCACAACTGGGTGGCCATCTTGGCACTGCTGCTGGGCGTCACGCAGCACCTTGACCACCTGGTCCTCATTCTCTCGTGAGAGCAGCTGGCCCTGGGCCCCCAGCCCCAGGGCTGCCTTGTGATAATCTAAAACAGAAGGGCAAGTCAGAATGGTGGCAGAAACCTAGCCCCACCATGCAGGTAGCCCAGGAGAGGAATACACATTCAGCTGACCCTGAAACGGCGTTCCCCCTCCCCGCTCATCCAGGCCCCTCTCACCAGTGTAAGCCAGGCCACAGGCCACATTGCTGCCCAGAGAGGGCACCTGCTCCCGGGAAATCTGGGTCCAGCCAGCATCATTTCCTACCAAGGCCATCACTGGGATCTGCAGGGAGGGAAAGGAGGCGGCCAAGCCACGGCCTTCAGTCCCAAGGCTTGGCCAGCAGCAAGTGAGAGGCAGGAACAGGACCTCTGCCAGATAAGGAGCTCCCTCCCCAGCCCACCCCTGAGGGTATCTCCCGGAACCCCAGGCTCTGAGCTTCCCTTGGGTCAGCCCGACTGGTCACCTTGTGTCTGACGAAGGTGTCAAATTCGATGAGGCTATAGCCAAACGCTCCATCCCCAAACAGGCACCAGACCTGAGGTGGGTACCAAGGATGGTTGGGCTGGCTTACAGCCCAGAAAGCAGCAAGCCTCCCGCCCCCAGCACACTCTGACTCACCTCAGCATCCGGCCGACACAGTTTGGCCCCAAGTGCAAATCCAGCACCGACCCCCAGAGTCCCGAAGGCCCCTAGGAGAACCAAAAGCAGGTGTAAAGAGGCCCAGAGGAGTGCAAGCTGCCCCAGGTGTAGGTCTGCCCTTACCAGGATCAAGCCAACACAAGGGCCCACGGGGCTGCACCAGGTAGGCGGCTGTGCCCACAAAGTCCCCGCCATCGACCACCAGGATGGAGTTGTCAGGCAGAATGTCCTCCACCAGTTGCAGGACCCGCACTGGGTTAAGATGCTGGGCTACGGGCATCAGTGCCTTCTCCCTGTGACGGGGCAAAGCAGGTCAGCAGAGCCAGCAGCCTGGCCCACCAGGAACCCGTGACCCACCAAGTCCACTCTACCCAGCCCCCACCGAAAGGTCTGCTCCTTCTGTCGGTCGGCTTGCCGAAGCTCCTCTGCCCAGTCTGAGGCCCATGTCTGACCCCGGAGGCCCTCCATCAGCTTCACCACGAAGGAGCCCACATCTCCTGGGGGAGAAAGAGGGCACAGCTGTGGGGAGAAGGCAACCTCCTACCCTTTGAGCACCAGAGGCCCGAAGACAGCAGGAAGCCAACAGGCATCTGAGCAGGAAGCAAGGAAGCAGGCAGGGTTGGGGGGTGGATAGCCTAAGGCAAAATGGGTGAAACACCCCAGAGCCTGCCAGAACCAGGGTTAGGGCGATAGAGGTGAGAGGGAGAGCAAGGCCAAAGTGAGTTAGCGGGGCTTCCCTGGTGCCTCAGTGGTAAAGAATCCATCTACCACTGCAGGAGACACAAGTTTGATTCCTGGTCCAGGAAGATCTCACACGCCCACTGTGCAACTAAGCTCATGCACCACAACTACTGAGCCTGTGCTCTAGAGCCCAGGAGCCGGACCCTAGAGCCTGTACTCCGCGCCGAGAAGTCACCGCAATGAGAAGCCTGCACACTGAAACTAGAGAGTAGCCCCCACTGGCCACAACTAGAGAAAAGCCCATGCAGCAGTGAAGACCCAGTGCAGCCAAAAATAAATAAAATTACAAAGTGAGTTAGAAACTCACATCAGCCTGTCTCCTGCCTCCCCCTTCACACCCTGGGTCACAGAGACCTGTCAATTCTGCCTCTGAAACCTGTCACTAAAAACATCTCTATCGTCCAAGCACGTCTCGACAACCCAGGCACACAGTGTATTGGAGAGCAAACAAATAAGCCAATGACAATGTACCTTTCATCAGCTCCATCTCAGAAAACGATCACACAGAGGCTCAGAGAAGCCGAGTTTCTCCTCCCTGTCCATCTCTACTCCAGGCCTCATGGTTTCTGTCCTGGCCTTAACAGCCCCCTTGCCTCTACCTGGTCCTGTCCAACTTGCTGCCCTTCGGCTGCTCCAGTGGATCTTCCCAAACATGAATGCACATGGTGCTATTTCTTTGCTTGACACAAGTTCCCCGTCACCTCCACTGCAGGGCAGAGGCAGCGTCCTTGGAACGATGGGCAAAGCAGGACATGGAAAGGCTATGGAAGAGGACTGAACAGGGGTAGGAGAGCCACGACAGAAAAACTGAGAGACCCCAGGGCAGGTCCTCAAGGCAGCAGGCAACCTGGGAGAGTAGTCAGGACACGGCATCACATGCACATTCCCGGGCCTTCCCCCTGGTACACGTGCTGTGTGGGCATGCGTGTGTGCTCAGTCGGGTCCGAGTCTTTGTGACCTCATGGACTGTAGCCCAAGAGGCTCCTCTGTCCATGGGATTTCCCAGGCAAGAATACTAGAGTAGATTGCCATTTCTTCCTCCAGAGGATCTTCCCAACCCAGGGATCGAACCCTCATCTCTTGAATCTCCCGCATTGGCAAGAGGATTCTTTGTCACTAGTGCCATCTGGGAAGCTCTGGTTTACATTAAACAATTTTAGAGGTGGTAACAACTGACTTACCAAAAGGAATGACCATTTTATGCACAATAAATATTTCTAAAAAAAAAAAAAACCCTACCCTTAGTTCATCCAGAAGCACCTACCAGTCTAAGGGACAAATATGCATCTCCGGCCAACTGGGTGCCCCCTGGGGCAAGATCCAGGCCTCGGTCACCAGCACCCAGCTCACACCAGGTGCAGCAGAGGCCAGAAGAAAAGGGACACGTACAAAAGGAGGGGCTCACCCTGCACAGCCTCTTGGGGCTTCCAGAAAATGTCTGAGTTGATCAGCATCTCCTTCCGGTCACGGTTGACAACAATGATTTTGCTGCTGCGGCTGAGGACACGGCCATAGGACAGGCGGAAGTCACACACCGTTCCTGGGGTAAGGGGACAGGGTCTCAGCAGACCGAGGGCCAGCTTCCTGGGGGGTGCCCGCCAGCTTACTCAGTCCACTGTGGTAGCCTGAAGGCAGAAAGGTCCCCATCCTTCACTTCCTGTGCCAGTGCCACCTGCGATGAGACTCTGCAGGTCCCCACTCTTGGAACCTAGCCTGGCGCCAGGACCTATGGTGCTTTGGCCCGTAAGAATGTGGGAGAAGCCATGGCGTGTGTTCCTGAAGGCTTGTGGCTTCCATCCTTCTCTCTGGTATAACCTTATTCCCCCAGCCCTGCATGTTTCTCATCACCCACCAAGTGAAAAAGGCCAGGCTACCTGGCTGGCTGATGAGAAACGTGGAGGAGGAGGTAGGGGGAGAGGGAGAACTCAGTTACCCCAACTGAGGCCATGCTAGCCCAGTCCGGCAGCCAGTCAACCCCCAAGTACACAAGCCAGCCCAACCACTGCCTTCCCACCTCCCTGACTGCAGACTCAGGGACAAGCCCTGCCAAAATGAGAGAAAAACTGTCAACTAACTCATAGGTGGGTCTTGAGAAATAATAAGCATGTTGTAAGCCACTGAGTTTAGAGTGGTTATTATACAACAGTAGCTAACTGATAAAACTATTATGTGCCTGGCAGGATTCAGAGCACTTTATGTAAGAAGATATGTGTAGTCGGTGGACGGGCTGTGTCAGTTCTGTATAATGCATACATATTCAAGTGCTGTATACACAGCCCCACAGGTGCCCACTCTCTGTGCATGCCCTTCTGTGTAAAGCTGGGTCCCAGCACATGACTGCCACCTGGAGAGAAACTAGAGGTGAGAGGTAGGAGGGTGGCTGATTATGAGAATAGGTGCCAGCCAGTACCCAACTAGGGGGGCAAGGCCACTAGAGCAGGGAGGTACCTAGAGGAAGGGAAAAGGGAGGGAGGGTAGGAGGACCGGGCCCACCTGCTAGGACGACCACGTCTGCCTTCTTCAGGGCGGCCCTGCGGTTCTGCCGGAAGTGGAGGGGGTGGTTGCGGCCCAGCAGCCCCCGTGCCATCCCCGCCAGGAAGCAAGGGATGCCCAGGGTCTCCACAGCAACCCTGGGGATCCGGGCAGAACAGAAGTGAGTGTGGCCCAGGGCCTGCCCCTCCTCCCAGGGCACCAGGGGAGCAGGCTTGTGACCGTAACAATAAGGGCAGGCCGGAGGCTTCTCACCGAAGCTTGTCTGCAGGTGTCGGAGGCAGCAGGGCCTGGCTCCCAATTAGCATGAGGGGCCTCTTGGCCCGACTCAAGATTTCCACACAGCGCTGAACCTGGGGCAAGAGGTGGGGGCTCAAAGAGCAGACCTCGGGTCACCAGGAGACCCCCAAGATGACAGCCCCAATACTGATTCAGAGAGATGCCACTCAGTATGTGGCGGTGGTTGGGGGTGGGGGGAGTCCCTGGCCAGGGAACAGAGGTAAGTCACCTGCTGGGGGGAGGCCTGGGGAATGTCCAGGGGCAGAGGCCCCTCAGGCTGAGGCTCCCAAGCTCCTGCAAAGAGGTTGGCCAGGGAATTCGCTAAGTACCTGCGAAGAGAAAAGGAAGAGGCCATTACCAGGAGCAATTACCAGGGTTTCAGAGGCTGAAGGGCCCAGAAAGGGACCGGAAAGGCAGGAAGGAACACAGGTGGATGAGCAATGGCCCGGGGACACACAGACCCCAGCGGCCGAGTGTCCAGTGGCCTGTTTCCCCTTGGAAGCTTCTGGTGACCACCCCAACCTGACACAGACCTTGAGAAACAAGGGCCACAGGCTGGAGCACCAGAATCAGGGGCCAGAGCTGCCGGGTCAGGCAGATGTGGGCTTGGGTTCTGGCTCTGCTGCTTCCTGTGTGACTCTGGTTCAGGGACTTAACTTTTCTGAGCTTCCTCCTCTGTAAGATGTAAAAGGGACCGTCTCCCCCAAGGTCCAGTGATCTATCCACTCAGGAAATAAAGCATGTTGCGAAACATTGTACTGTTGTCTAGGCACTAAGTCGTGTGTGTCCAATTCCTTTGCAACCCCATGGACTGTAGCCCACCAGGCTCCTCTGTCCATGGGATTTCCCAGGCAAGAATACTGGAGTGGGTTGGAATTTCCTTCTCCAAGGGATCTTCCTGACCAGGGATCGAACCCATGTCTCCTGTATTGGCAGGAGGATTCTTTACCACTGAGCCACCAGGGAAGCCCATTAACTCTATTAATGGGAGTTATTTGACAACATCTGTACTCTTGCCTTTCTCTGGCTTCTGACATATCCTTACTCACTGGGTCACAGGGCCCTGACGCTCCACAAGGCTCATTGCAGGGCCCTAGAGACAAAGATTAATCCGGCTCCTTCCTGCCCTCACAAACAAAAACACACATGTGGACATCAACTGGATAGAATTAGTCATAGCCTGAAGCTTCTGTTTCTCTTCTGAGGAGGAGAAAAGATGGCAGAAAATGAGAAGAGGAACCATGGGAAACTATTATGTGGGAAGAAGGAAAGGCATAAGTCAGCCTCAGGCGGGTAGTTCCCTAATCGTGCTGGAGGAAGGCTGGGAGACACCTTGCCTTACGCCTGATATGACTTTGGACTCAGCTCTATTCTTTTTTTTTTTTTTTTTTAAACTTTTAATTTTACATTGGGTATAGCCAACTAACAATGTTGTGATAGTCTCCAGCGGGCAGTAAAGGGACTCGGCCATACATATATATGTATCCATTCTCTCCCAACTCCTCTCCCATCCAGGCTGCCACATAACATTGAGCAGAGTTCCCTGTACTATACAGTAGGTCCTTGCTGGTTATCCATTTTAAATGTAGCAGTGTGTATGTGCGTGCATGCATGCTAAGTCACTTCAGTTGTGTCCAACTCTCTGCGACGCTATGGACTGTAGCCCGTCAGGCTCCTCTGTCCATGTTATTCTCCAGACAAGAATACTGGAGTGGGTTGCCATGCCCTTCTCCAGGGGATCTTCCCGACCTCGGGATCTAACACGAGCCTCTTACATCTCCTGCATTGGCAGGCAGGTTCTTTACCACTAGCACCACCTGAGAAACCAGTGTGTACATATCCATCCCAAACTCCCTAACTATCCCTTTCCCCCATCCTTCCCCACTGGCAACCATAAGTTTGTTCTCTAAGTCTGTGAGTCCCTTTCTATTTCATAAATAAGTTCCTTTGTAAAAAAAAAATAATAATAAGTTCCTTTGTGTCATTTCTTTTTAGATTCCCCATATAAGGGATGTTATATGATATTTCTCCATCTCTATCTCACTTCACTCAGCGTAACAATCTCTAGATCCATCCATGTTGCTGCAAATGGCATTATTTCATTCTTTTTTATGGACTCAGCCCTATTCTTATTTAAGGTAATAACGATTAGTTCTTTTCTACTTCAGCATATGCTTTGCACTATCAAAATAATCTCACTTTATTTTTCACAAAATCTTAGTCTAGAGAGAAAAAGCAATGTTTGTCCTCCTTACCGATGAGGAAGCTGACATCAAGCAAGGTTTAATCAGAGTATACACAGGTCAAATCATTGTGCTATATGCCTTAAACCTACACTGTGCTGTATGTCAATTAGATCTCAGTAAAACTGGAAGGAAAAAAAAAAAGAGAGGTTTAATCATTTGTTCACAGCTAGCTAGTGGCAGTTCTGGGATTTCAACCCATCTCTCTGGAGAAGGAAATGGCAACCCACTCCAGTATTCTTGCCTGGAAAATCCCATGGACTGAGGATCCTGGTGGGCTACAGTCCATGGGGTCACAAAGAGTCGGACACAACTGAGTGACTTCACTTCACTTCACTCAGGACTTTCATTTCACTCCAGCTACATTACAGATGGAACATAGCTGTGTGGATTAAGCACTGAAGGTTCCTTCAGGCTGAACCCTGGTGCACCATTAACAAACCGGACAACTGCATGCAAGTCATTCAGCTGCCTTGGGTCTCAGTTACCTAATCTGTGAAATGGGCTGAATAATACCTCTGAGTCTTAACTCTAAGGGTTATTATAAAAGCCATGTGAGTTAACCTGCTACACCATGAGCTGGCCTTCCAGGTGCCCCTCACATGCCCAGGGAGCAGGGACCTGTCTGTCCTATTCATGCCCATCCTGGCACCTAGCACATAGTGGCACTCACTAAATATTTGGAGGGGGAGTAGAAGGCAGAGGGGCAAGGACAGGCAAATGGAAGGGACAGGGGGGGAAGAGGAGGAGAACTGATTCTCCTTTCTGTGTCCTATTTCAGCCAGGTCTACCTCAGTGATGACCAAAAATGATCCCTTTCACATACCTCTGCTCAGTCTACACCCCTACTTACAACCTTTTTTATAGCCTCTCAATGGAAAGAAGTTCCTCCATGAAACTTGCAGCTCTCCCAGGAAAACCTTCAAGCTTATCCCACGCCAGGACTGCTGCCCTGATCTCTCCAACACCCAGGCTACTCACCACTCAAAAGCCCCATAAGAGGCCCCAGAGTGAACTGTGCCCATGTCGTGGGCCTATAGGGACCCACTGTCCCCTTATCCTGTCCTGCTGCAGGTGCAGACAATCATATGAGATCCAGCCACATCTCTGCATTCCACAGCTACCACCTAGATTCCAGGCCACCATCATCTCTCATCCCAGGGACTGCCACACCTCCTCCCTGGCGTCCCAGCTTCCACCTGACCCCAATGTCCACTCTCTGGCAAGAGCCAGAGGGATCTTTAATAAAAACCCAAACCAGGGCTTCCATGATGGCTCAGTGGTAAAGGATCCACCTGCCAATGCAGGAGACAGGGCCTCAATCCCTGGCCTGGGAAGACCCCACATGCTTTAGGACAGCTAAGCTCAGGTGCCACAACTACTGAGCCTGTACTCTACAGCCCAGGAACTGCAACTACTGAAGCCCACACGCCCTAAAGCCTCTGCTCCGAAACAAGAGAAGCCACTGCAATGAGAAGCCCAGACTGCAACTAGAGAATAGCCCTGACTGGCCACAACTAGAGAAAAGCCTGTACAGCAATGAAGACCCAGCACAGTCAAATAAATAATAATAAAATAAAATAAAAAACCAAACCAGGGTACCCCATGCCAGTGCTTAAGGTCCTGCAATGCTTCTCAATGACTCTCAAATTAAAAACAAAGCCCCAGGGATTTTCCTGGCAGTCCAGTGGTTAAGACTTTGCCTTTCAATGCAGGGGTACAGGTTCGATCCCTGGTCTGGGGGCTAAGATCCCACATGCCTCAAGACCAAAGAAACACAAAGCAGAAACAACATTGGAACATATTCAAGATATTTTTATTAAAAAAAAATCACAGCCATTTATTTAAAAAAACAAAGCTGCAGGTCTGCCCAGGCATTCCTGCTGACTGCTCTCAGCTCAGCCTCTACCCTTCTCCCCTCTGCTCACCTGCTGCCACCACATGGGCCACTTTGCTTTCCCAACCCACAAACTTCAACCCTGCCTCAGGACCTTTGCATATGCTGTCTCCTCTACCTAGGACACTCTCCCCATAGCTGGCTCCTCTCAAACTAATGTGCAAATCAGTGAATGAGTCAAAGAAAGGATGGGTGCTGGCAGGGATCTGCAGGAGAAGCCAGGGAATATGGGAGGGAGTGGCAGGAGCCGGGCTACTTACCAGTGGACCGCTCGACCCACGAGGCCCTTGGGTGGCTTAGCTGGCATCATCTCCTTCTGAACCATGAAGTAGGGGTACAGCACGTCTATAGGCAGCTCCACAAACACCGGGCCTGCATGGAGACAAGGAGAACGCTCTGCTATGCCTCCCAGGTCCCAGGGCAGGATCACTGCCCAGACCCCGCCCCACCACCTACCGGGGGTGCCCGACTGTGCAGCAGCCATCGCGGCCCTCAGGGTGGGGATGATATCTCGCACTCTCCGCACAGAAGCACAAAACTTGCAGAGCGGCCGGAACAAGGACATCTGATCAACTGCCTGGAGCGCACCCCGATTCTAGTAGAGACAGAAAGAAGTCCAGGAAGTCAACACATAAGCACTTCTGGGCTCCCTGGGGTCCCTGCCACCTGCCCCCCACCCCCACCAGGACAGGGCACCTGCAGCAGGGTGCTGGCAGCCCCACCCAGGAGCAGGACTGGGGACTGGGCTATCTGGGCATTCTTCACCGCAGTCACTGTGTTGGTGAGGCCAGGGCCTGCCGTCACTGCTGCCACGCCCACCGTCCCTGGAACACAAACCCTATCACAGCTGGTTCCACTCTCCCGGCCATGTTCCTCCCCCCGCAAAATAAAAACCCTGCCCGCTCAGAGACATCCCAGTCTCACCAGCCCCCAGCCCTCCCCGTTCTGCCCTCACCGGTCAGGCGGGCTACAGCATCGGCGGCAAAGACGGCTGTGACTTCATGGCGGGTATCCACCACGCGGATGCCCAACTTCTCACAGGCCACCAGCAGTGGCGAAATGTGCCCACCGACCAGCGTGAAAAGGAAGCGCACACCGTGGGCCTTCAGCACGGCTGCCACGTTCTCCCCACCATGCCGGATGCTTGCCGTGTCCACCTGGGCCAGGAGAGGGGAGGAGTGAGATTGTCAAGGACCAAGGTGCAGGCACCAGGGCAGGTGGGAAGAGGAATTACCCCCCTCCCCCAGGAAGGAGGGGAGGGCAAGGTGGGAAGGCAGGGGAAGCTTGGTGTTGCTTTGCTGTTGTTTAGTCACTAGATCGTGTCTGACTCTTGCGACCCACATGGATTGTAGCCCGCCAGGCCCTTCTCTCCATGGGATTTCCCAGGCAGTAAACACTGGAATGGGTTAACTTCCTTCTCCAGGGGATCTTCCTGACCCAGGGATTGAACCTGCGTCTCCTGCATTGGCAGGCAGATTCTTTACCACTGAGCAACACCAGGCATCTTATCAGAGCCTCCCGACAATATATCCTTTTACAATTACAGAGACCAAGACTCCTGAGCAGTGCTCTCAAGGCACCTGTGGCGCAAGCAGGAAGAGAGGTTAGGAAAGGTAGATCCACAGAACCCAAGGGAGCTTGGCCAGAAGCCACCAGCTGGGACTCCAGAACAGCCTGCCCTCCGGTATCAGGGCCCCACCACAGGAGACTCCCGACTCCAGTCTCTCAGGCCCCTCCCACTTACCAGACCAGGCCCGGCTCAAAGGCTGCCAACCACCAAGTGCCCAGCACCGGAGCAGCCTGCGACAAAGACCATGCTGGGGCTTCCCAGCCTCAGCTTCCACACAGCCCCGTACACCAGAGGCCTTTGCCACTGTTGTGGTTGTTTAGTCACTCAGTCATGCCGACTCTTTTGCAGCCCCACGGACTGCAGCCTGCCAGGCTCCTCTGTCCACAGGATCTCCCAGGCAAGAATACTGGAGTGGGTGGCCATTTCCTTCTCCAGGGGATCTTCCCCACGCAGGGATCAAATCCACATCTCCTGCATTGACAAGCAGGTTCCTTACCACTGCACCACCTGGGAAGCCCGGTCTTTGCCTTAAATCTTTACAAATCCACAAGGCTAGTGGCGTTGCTTCAGGTTAGAAGGGAGACTTCCCTGGTGGTCTAGTGGTTAAGACTTCGCCTTCCAATGCAGAGAGTGTGGGTTCGATCCCTGGTCAGGGAGCTAAGATCCCACATCCCTGGTAGCCAAAAAACCAAAACATAAAACAGAATCAACAGTACTTTAAAAAAAAAAAAAAGACAGGGAGAGGGTCTGGGAAAGGGTGCATTTCTGTCAGGAGCAAAGTAGTTCAGAGCCAGGTCTGTGGGGTCACTTCTTCCCCAAACAGGTCACATAAGGCAAGCCATTACATACCCTCTATGAGCCTCGGTTTCCGCTTGTGGAAAATGAAGACAAACTGTTGGGTACTCGGGAAAACTGCTCTAAACCGTTGAGCAGAGCAAACTACCCTCACAAAACTGTCACGGCCAGCCACATCCTCTGGAGCCTGCCCTCAGCACTCTGACTCCACCATGTTAGGGAGCATCGCTCAGTGAAAAGGACTGGGGGGGGGGGGGGTCCCTAAGGAAGGGGGTAGGTGGGGTGTGGAGTGCCTGGCAGCTGTAGTTTCCCCGTGGCCTCTTCCTAGAGGCAAAGTCCAGGGTCCCGGAAGCAGTTCCACAATAGCAACAGGATCCTAGAATTTTCCCATCAGTCAGTCGCTCTGCATTAATCGGAGCCTCACTCTCCCCGCCTGTGAAATGGCTTAGCTGGAAACGGTGCTAACGGAAGTCCACTCCTCTGACTGCCCCCGGCCCGCCACCCCTGTATGCCCCCGAACCTTGTGCATCAACTGATGGAAGAGCCCCAGGCGGTGAGCGGCGCCCAGCAAGGCGGCCACTAGCGTCCCGAAGCCCAGGAGCAGCAAAGAGGGGAAGAAGCCCCCAGCTGGGGCGGCAGCCGCCGCGGTCTCCATGAGCTGACACCTAAGGAAGAAAGGGCAGTGCTAGGACTTGGAAGCGACAATTAAATTATCCAGAAGGCACACCCCCCTCTCCTGGCCCAGATCCCGGCCACGCCCCTTGTCGCGCGCACCGATACTATCACGCCCCTTACACCTCCAGGCTCCTGACCAGGCCACGCCCCTAGCAACGCTAGCCCAACCCCCCGCCCCTTAAAATTCCACGACCACCTAAATTAGGCCGCCATAGGTCAATGCGGCGACAAAGTCGCCAATTATTTCCCACTTACCTATTTCTCAATGGGTCGGCGAGAAGCCCCGCCTCTCTTTGACATCAAGGACCCGAATCTTCGTCCTAGCGGTGAGCCCACCCCACGACTACACCCCCAAGTCAGCGTGCATGACCCTCTACAGAAGACGGGCCCCTCCCCTCCAACGAGCGCCTGGACTCCAATCTGACTCCCGACTGCAGGCCACGAGTCAAGGTCAGACTGTATCAGGATGCTCCTCCTACCCCCGTGGCACTTGAACCTTCATCCATAGGAAATGGCGCTGGCTCCTAAGGAATTCGGCGCCTTGCGTGTCACGTGACCAGGCGCAAGACTTGAAAGGGCTGGGCCAAGTACCTGTGTCCTTGCCCTTTTGGCCACTTGGATCCAGGGCGCCCCTCCGCGCGTGCGCGGAGCCCTAGCCTCCTCTTAGAGGAAGGTCACAGGCCCCTCCTCTAAGGGCTCTGTCTCTACTGGCCGCCTCTTGCACAGGCTCCGCCCTCCCTCGCTTCTCATTGGCTTGCGCTGTAAGCCTCACACACGCGCACCCACCCCTTTTTTTTTTTACAAGCCACGCCCCTCTACGACTTTCAGTAGCCGGGAACCTGGAGGATCCGCCCTCCACGGGTCTCCCCTTGGCCCGAAGTTGCTGGCTTGCAGATTCCCGGCCTTCCGAGCCCAAATCGCTTTCCACAGCAGGCATGCTGTACGCCCCTTCACGTTGGCCCAGCACGATCACAGATCCCTTGCCCAGTGTCACCATCCGTGATCCCACCCCACCGCAGTTCTGCAAAGGCAGAGGCCAGCCCTCTCTCCCCTAGGCCCGCCTTGTTTCCCTTACCCTCGTAGGCCCGCCCCTCTTCCTGCAGGCTTGGGGTTTTTCTGCTTTGGTCCCCGTTCCAGCCCGCGTTTCGCCACTTTGCAGCCTTCTGGAAAACAATCTCCCCATCAGTAAAGGGGAAGTAATTATGGTCCCCAACGCTCTGCTTCTCTCCAAGACAAACCCTGCCTTTTTTACACTGGCTTCCATCCAGAGTCAACTGGGATTGCCCTCTGAGAATTCTACCCCGTCGTTCATATTCTGTAGAATAATTCTGTTGCAGAAACCAGCACTTGAGAAACCAAGCACCACAACTCAGAGAGTTGGAGAACTCAGGTTTATTACGCCAGCGGGCCCAGAGGAGTTAACACTCCAAACTCTGAGCCCCAAACAAAGGGGTTATAAAGTTTTTATACACAAACAGGCATGATTAAGCAGGTTTGCTGGGGTTGGGCGATTGCAAAGAGCAGGTCAAGGGTGAAATAAACTCCAGTTCCTAGTACTGTGAATCCCCACTTTCTGAGACCTACATGATCCAGACTTTGCAAGGAGCAAGCTGAGTTACAGAGACAGGAGGGTATGTAAAATTTTAACTTTTCCTCTTCAATTCCACCCATTAAAACAAAACTTCCATCGGCCCCACATTCTCCACGTGTTACTGTCCATTTGCTTCTCTTTTTAGCAAAGTCCACCTATCCTTGCTGTCTCCATGAGTTCTTCTATTCTCTTTGTTTTATAAGAACATACATTGAATAATCCCCTGGAGAAGGAAATGCCAACCCACTCCAAGTATTCTTGCCTGGAGAATCCCAGGAACAGAGAAGCTTTAATTTTTAGTAATTATTAATAGGTACATTCTTTTTAAATTTTTATTTATTTATTCTTGGCTGCACTGGGTATTCCTTGCTGCACAGGGGTTTTCTCTAGCTGTAGGTGAAAGGTTGTTGCTGAAGAATGAAACACACCGGAAAGAATTCAATCCGGGGCCAGAGATGAGGCTTGATCACTCAGAGCTTTTGTGTAATAAAGTTTTATTAAAGTATAAAAGAGATAGAGAAAGCTTCTGACAGAGACATCAGAAGGGGGCGGAAAACTACTCCCCTGCTAGTCTTTAGCTGGATGTTATACAGCTACTAGCAGTCTGCTAATTAAGGAAAAGAAATGTCTCAAAACTCAGAGAATGGCACCAGGTGAGTCATCCAGGGCCATAGAACGATTGACCTGAAATGAATCTTAAAGCAGATTACCATATAAAGTTTCTTTAACATAGATTAGGAAAACAATGTATGAGTGTAACATACTATTTGTCAAGTTGGTTCTGAGCCTAAATCTGAGCCTTTAGGTGGAACTGACTTGAAGATAGAATCTAGGGTAAATGCATAGTACATTAACACAGCTTAGGACAAATATTTCCATAAGAAAAATGCATTGGATGAAATGGATGAAACTGGAGTCCATTATAGAGTGAAGTAAGCCAGAAAGATAAAGACCAATACAGTATACTAATGCATATATATGGAATTTAAAAAGATGGTAATGATAACCCTATATGCAAAACAGAAAGAGACACAGATGTACAGAACAGACTCTGTGGGAGAGGGCGAGGGTGGGATGTTCTGACAGAATAGCATTGAAACAAGTATACTATCAAGGGTGAAAGAGATCACCAGCCCAGGTTGGATGCATGAGACAAGTGCTCAGGGCTGGTGCACTGGGAAGACCCAGAGGGATGGGATGGGGAGGGAGGCGGGAGGGGGGATCGGGAAGGGGAACACATGTAAATCCATGGCTGATTCATGTCAATGTATGGCAAAAACCGCTACAATATATAAAAATAAAATAAAAAAGAAAAATGCATTGGTTAGCTCAAGATTTGAGAAGAGTTAAGTTCAGGTGAAACCAGGTGTCATTATGGCAACACAGAATTATAAGAGAAACCTCTTTTTAAATTTGTATAGAGAAGGGGAAAAAATATGACACTAGTTGGTTTCCTCCTGCTGCTTGAGAGAGAGGTAAAAAATGTTTGATGCTTGCAGCCTATTTCCTCCCTTTGGAGACCCCTTGCCTTCCTGCCTGTTAGCCTCTCATAGGGAGCAGGGACTTCTCTCTAGTTGTGGTGTGTGGACTTCTCATTGCAGTGGCTTCTCTTTTTGCAGAACTCAGGCTCAGTAGTGGCACACAGGCTTAGTTGCCCCAAGGCATGCGGAGTCTTCCTGGACCCAGGGATCAAACCTGTTTCCCCTGCATTGGCAAGCAGATTCTTAACCACTGGACTAGCAGGAAGTCCCTTCTATTCCCTCTGGAACCTACTCCAAACAGGCTCTTACCTGCCACTCTATGAGAGCTATTCAGTGTTATTCCAAGACTCCAAACCAGTCCCTCCCGCTGTCTCTCACCTACCAGCTCAGCCTGACTCTTCTTGAGGATGAAAGTGAAAGTCGCTCAGTCGTGTCTGACTCTTTTCGACCCCATGGACTATACAGTCCATGGAATTCTCCTGGCCAGAATACTGGAGTGGGTAGCCGTTCCCTTCTCCAGGGGATCTTCCCAACCCAGAGATTGAACCAGGGTCTCCTGCATTGCAGGTGGATCCTTACCAGCTGAGCTACCGGGGAATTAAAAGGATAAAATGCAAACTTCTAGAAGGGCCTTCTAGGCCCAATTAAACTTGCAGAGCCAATAATGAAATAGTGATTACCTTATGTCAAGCACTTACCACATGCAAGGGACTGTTCCATGTCCTTTTTTAACTGTATGATTCCATGTATTTTATTTTTTAAATGTGATTCTTTTACTATTATTAATATTTGACTTTGTCTGGTTGTTTCCTGCCCTTTTGACATATTAACTCATTTATTCCTCACAACAGCCCTGGAAGGGAGATGTGTTAGCAATATCTCCATTTTATAGATGCTGCACCTGAAGCACAGAAAGGTTAAGGTGAAGGAGGAAACAGACAGAACAGGCTCCATCTTGAAAGCAGGACTCCATCTTGGGCCAGACTGTGGACTTTGAGCTATATGCCCAGTATCTACGGAAACGACATACCAACTGGAAAACCAGACCCCCTAGATGGAAGAGCCCCAGGGTTCGTACCTAGACTCTCCGTCACCTAAAAGAATACCCTGTCAGGGGAGTGTAATCTCCTCTGTTCTGTGTGGTCTCAACAAAAGTTTGAAGTGAGAGACGTTAAAGCCCTCGGCGTGTCACAGCTGCGTGTCACGTGTCATGTGTCACAGCTGCGTGTCACAGAGTCCTGCTGCTGTAGCTGTTGTAACTTAATTCTGATCTCTGATGCACACTGGGACAGGAATTTGTCCTTTAAAATCACCTGTCCCTCGTAAGAGTCTAAGTCCAAATTGGTAAACTTTTGGAGGGCCTCTTTTAGCCTTTCCAGAAAGGCAATGGGGTTCTCATTGGACTCCTGAGTTATTGCTGAGACCCGGGCATAGCTGATTACTTTTTGCTGGGCTGCTTTCAGTCCTGCCTTTATACAGATTAGAAAATGATCTCTTTCCCAGATGTACTCAGGGTCATTATAACTCCAGTTAGGATCGGAGGAGGGGACTGCAGTTTTCCCTACTGGGTATCTATCGCTTGACATGTGAAGCCCTGTTGCATACCTCCAGGCTTCCTTTAAGACCCTAGTATGTTCAGGGTCAGATAAAGTTTGACTAAATATGACCATGATGTCCTTCCATGTCAAGTCAAAGGCCAAGGTAATATGTTGGAACATATCTATGTATTTGCCTGGGTTATCTGGATAGCTTCCCAGGTCTTGTTTGATCCGTCTTAGTTCTAAGAGGGAGAAGGGTTTATGGACGCGGGTTGGTCCGAATTCTCCTCCAGTTTCAACTAAGGAACATACTTGAGCTGGCTTTTGTGGAGGGGGTGCTCCCGGATATGGGGGCACGCTTGGATACAAGGAAGAGGCACCAGGCAACTCGGGAGCTGTGGGAGGTGAGCCTTCACGGGGCGGGTGGGGGTTGGGGGTTCCTTCTCTTGGTTGCCTGTGCCTAACACCATTTGCCTAGTGGGCTCCCTTTTAGGGCGTACAACAATCCCATACTTAAGACAGAGTTCCTTCGTATCTCTCAGCCTGAAGAAAATTTGGACATAGGGGATCTCTGTCCATTTCCCTGTCTTTTGCAGAATAATTCTAGTTGCAGGATGGTATTGTAATTTAAAGTCCCATCCTCAGGCCAGTGTTCCTCGTCCCCCAGTGGATACCGTGGCCATGCAGTGGAACAAAAGAATTTTAAACGACTCCTCCTCAGAGTTAGATGATTGAACAGCTTCCAGTTGTCAAGGATGCATCTCAAGGGCGTCTGCCGGGAAGTGGATTGGTTATTTCCCATCTGAAGAACAGTCATGTTAGGGAGGAAAAGGAAAAGAAAAAAACTAACAGGGTTTTTGAAGCTTATCCTACCCAGTACTGTCGCAACCTGAGAGCCAGGCGTCCCCGGGTCAGGATGCAGATCTCCAGGCAGGCTGAGGCGTGACAGCCTCCTAGAGATCAAATCCCCGGGCAGGTCGAGGCGTGACGGCCTCCTGAGGATTGAGCCCCTGGGCAGGTCGAGGCGTGACGACCTCCTGGGACCCTTGGGACTAGCGGATCCCCGAAAGGCTGAGGCGTGACAACCTTTCGAGGACCAGATCCCTAGGCAGGTCAAGGCGTGATGACCTCCTGGGACCCCTGGGCTGGAGTTTGGGCGTCCCCAAGGTCTCCAGTGTGACCAGTGCTGGGTAGAATTAAGGGGTTGTAACTCATTGCTGGTTTGTCCACTGTGGATGGGAAGATACCATGATGTAAGCTCATCCTACCTAGTACTGTCGCAACCTGAGAGCCAGGCATCCCTGGGTCAGGATGCAAGTCTCCAGGCAGACTGAGGCGTGACAGCCTCCTAGAGATCGAATCCCCGGGCAGGTCGAGGCGTGACGGCCTCCTGAGAATTGAGCCCCTGGGCAGGTCGAGGCGTGACGACCTCCTGGGACCCTTGGGACTAGCGGATCCCCAAAAGGCTGAGGCGTGACAACCTTTCGAGGACCAGATCCCTAGGCAGGTCAAGGCGTGATGACTTCCTGGCACCCCCGGACTGGAGTTTGGGCGTCCCCAAGATCTCCAGTGTGACCAATGCTAGGCAGGACTAAGGTTGGATATTCCCTTCCAAGGCCAGCTATTTTCTGGTTATCCGTCTAGTAGATTGTAGAGGCAACATTGTGGGCCCAGATGGGGCTGAGGAAAGGAGCATGAAACAGGAAGAAAGGGAGGGGGGCAGAGCACAACCTTTGGAAGCACCAGAGCATAACGTAAACCGATTAAAGTCAATTGGGTCCAATCGAACAAATTTTAATCCCCAATCTGTAAGCCAATGGCAGGGATGATCCTCCCACTCATTAGCATATGAATTCGCCCCGCTGGCAAAATTTAGTTAGGCCACATTCCAAGGCCGGTACCCTGTAGAATAGGCGCTTCTCTCTGAATCTTAGCAAATCCCCCTCCCACTTATCGCTTTGTCTCTCACTGAATTTTTGCAATAAGACCTCAGAGCCTACACCAGGCATCCTGGGTTTTGGTCGGGCTCAAGTCCCGGAAGAGCTGAAGGAAAAGAGGAAAAAGCAGTGGGAAAAACGTGCCAAGGAATCCCCTTCATAGCCTACTAGAAAATTTGCTAGATATCTGACCGGTGCTCACAGTTTTTATTGGCCTGATTCTTGGAACAGAGAGGAGTAGGGACAGAAGAACTCCCACCGGCTTGGGTAACAGCTACTGGGGCTCAGCAGAGAGTGCCCTTGGGACATACTGAAGAATAGCCTCTCCAGAGTCCCTCTGGCGCCCACTGCCGCCTGCCTGTTGGCTGGGGGTTAAAGGAAACGAGAAAGGAGAGATTGTAATTGTTAGGCATGTCTTTCCAGCCATAGGAGCGAGGACCTCCTACCTTAACCGGAGGTCTTCTGGAATCTGAGGCTGAGCCGTGTGGGCTTTCTGCTGAGTTCGTTTCTTGCTGCCCCGGCTTCCAGCACGACGGGCCTTCCCCTGCGCTGGGTTTTCTTCGCGTTCCGCTTCTACCGAAGCTTCGCCAAGGAGCTTCGCCGAGATGGGCTCCTGCTGCGCTTGGCCTCTTCCGCCTGGAGGTTGTTTCAGTCAGGTTTCATCCGAGTCATGGCACCATAGATGTCACGCGAGTGTATGTTCCTCGGTTCTTTGTCTCGTCACAACAAAAATTTGGAGTGACGGACATTAAAGCCCCTTGGCGGGTCACAGCTCTCAGAGGACAGACCGTGTTATAGCTCTCAGGTCTTGAACGGACCGTGTTATAGCTCTTAAATAAATCAGTGTTACAGCTCAGTGTTACAGCTCTATTTATTTAGATAATAGCAGGAAGATCCATCTTTGAGGCGTGAGGGCACGTCGATCCAGAGACGCAAAGAGAAGATCGCCCCATCGCGCGGGGGAGAGAGAGGGAGCAAAAAAAGGGGAGAAGAGAGCTTTGGCTCCTCTTTTTATATGTTTCTCTGTCCCTGGGCCTGTCTTATGTAAATTGGGCTTAGGCAGGAGCGTTGTTTGTTTTACCTGAGGTTCTCACTCCAGTCCTCGGACCGTCCCTTGTTCTATTTTTGCGGGCTTTCCCTTCCAGGTCTTTTAGCCACCACCATTTTGGACTCTTTTTCCCTATTCTAACTACCTAACATTACTGTTGTTGGGCTTTCTATTAATTTTTGGAAATGATAATATATAGTAATAAGGCCTCTCTGGAAAAGTCCAAGTCTTTTTGGAAATGCTTAAGATTGCTCTGGCTCAGGACACGACCATAAACATCAAGTCATAAAAGAAAAGGCCACAGGTATAGTTTGGCTGTTTGCTTAAAAGATTATAATGTTCTATAATAGAAAAGAGTAGAGGTGTTTAGATTTAGAAGTAGATGTACTGCTTTAGTTTACTTGCTCCTTGGTTGAAAGGGTTTTCACTATTGCTATTTCCTTGCTGCTATTTGTTCATTGTTTCCCTTTCTGTAAACAACATGGGATATTATGGGTATTTTTGTAAAATTAGAAAATGGGGTATATAGGATTTTAATAGAAGATTTATATTAACCAGTTTTACTGCCATTATCTTACTATTAATAGAGGTGTTTTGCTGCTTTAGAAGTTTTTTTGCTGTTTAATAGTTAATCGTTGTAAATTGAGATTCTGTGGTTTCAGGTAAAGAAAAATATCAGGTTTTTCTCATGGTACTATTTTTAGAAATGTCAAACATGTTACTGTGACCCTTCCCATGTATTGTTTTATTGTCCAAAGAATTTACACTATACCTGAGACTTGTGGAACATTGTTTTTGTTCGAGTGAGAATGTTAGGCCATTGAGGCAAGAAGATTATGTACGGGACACTTAAGTATAAACTCTGTAATCGGAAACGTTCTAGATGAATGCTTAGGGGGAAAACATGGGGAAAAAAAATATTGAGGGAAGCACAAACCAATATCTGATGTAATATGTGGTGACTTAAGGGGGAAGTAATATTCATTCTATAAAAACTGAGCTATCCTAAAAATTTAAAAAAGCTACCTCTTCTACGCAATGTCTGTGTGTGTCTGTCTGTCTGTCTTCTTCCTCGCCGACGCCACTCATCCCTTGGGTATTCCTGGTCCTGCCTGGGCTGGACCACGGCACTAGGAGACTTGTTTGGACACTCTTTGGCCCAATGCCCCGCCTGTCTACAGATTAGGCATTTGCTTCATGCCTTGTCCTTCAAGGACTCGGGGTTTGCCATAGGGCTTCCCTGGAGGGTGGCCAGCATCTGGGCATGCCTTGTCTCTTTCCTTCTCTCCCTCTCCTGGGCCTTGGCCTCCTTCTCCTGTTCTCTGTTATAAAAGGTATTGGTGGCTGTCTGGACCATCTCACCTAAAGAGGAAGCAGGGTTCTGTTGCTGTAGCTGTTGTAGCTTTATTCTGATATCTGATGCACATTGGGACAGGAATTTGTCCTTTAAAATCACCTGTCCCTCATAAGAGTCTAAGTCCAGATTGGTAAACTTTTGGAGGGCCTCTTTTAGTCTTTCCAGAAAGGCAATGGGGTTTCATTGGGCTCCTGAGTTATTGCTGAGACTGGGCACAGTCCCACAGCTAATAGGCTTCCTTCTATTTCCATGGGTGGACTCCCTTAGGGAAGTCTTTCCAAAGCTTATCTTACCCAGTACTGTTACAACCTGAGAGCTAGGTGTCCCCGGGTCAGGGTGCAGATCCCCAGGCAGGCTGAGGCATGACAGCCTCCTGGAGATTGAATCCCTGGGCAGGTCAAGGCAGGTTGGCCTCCCGAGAATTGGGTCCCTGGGCAGATCAAGACATGACAACCTCCTGGGACCCCCGGACTGGTGGATCCCCAAGCAGATTGAAGCATGACAACATTTTGAGAACAAGATCCCTAGGCAGGTCAAGGCAGGTTGAGCTCCTGGAACCTCCAGACTGGAGTTGGGTGTCCCCAAGGTCTCCAGCATGACCAGTGCTGGGTAGGATTAAGGGGTTATAATTTTAACTCATGGCCAGTTTTTTTCACCACAGATGGGAATAAATATCACGATGTAAAGCAATTCAAGCCTATACCCTGAGACTGGGAAACAGTGAAACAGTCATAAGCTTTATCTTCTTACTGCTCTAAGGGATTTAAGTCATTGATTTCTTCCCCTAATCCTCCATTAGAGCAGGTTAGGGTGTCTCCCCTGGTAAGCACTGTTGGCATAGACTCACTTTAGGTAATAACAGAAGCAATGACAAAAGAGTGGGTTATCTGGCCCTATTAGGTGGAGAAGGCAATGGCAACATACTCCAACACACTTGCCTGGAGAATCCCAGGGACAGAGGAGCCTGGTGGGCTGCCATCTATGGGGTTGCACAGAGTCAGACACGACTGAAGCAACTTAGCAGCAGCAGCAGGGGCATTAAGGTGTTTTAATAATAGCCTGGGTGGAGCAAGGGGGCAGGGTCCTGATTGTAGGAGTTAGTAATTGGCTTAAGAACAAATTTGTTAAGAGGCAACAGACCAGATGTTCCGTAAAAGTGGAGTGGAGATTTGATCCAGGGGTATGTTCTCCCTTTAGGAGAAGGGTGGTAAGGGTTTGGGCCCAAACAGCCTGCAGGGCTAACTCCCAAAGTGGAAAACATTATCCCTGGAAGCCCAGTTGCCCTTGAAGGGATGCCAGCAGATGGACTTCTAGCAGGCACTGTGTGCCTGTCGCCCGCCCTAGCGGGTTCACTGAGAGATGCTGGTGTTGCACATGTTGTAGGAAACATGGAAGATGAAGAGCTGAATATCTAGAGTGATTGGATATTATACAGTACTTCCCTCCCATGGGCCAGATATTTTCTGGTTGTCCCTCCAGAAGATTGTAGAGGCAACATTGTGGGCCTGGACGGGGCTCAGGAAAAGAGCATGAAACAAGAGGGAAGGGGGCAGGGCACAACCTTTGAAAGAATGACATAGCTAGGGCATAACATAAACCGATTAAAATCAATTGGGTCCAAGATAACAAGTGAAATTCAAGTAAACTTTAATGCCCAATCTGTAAGCCAAATGACACACCCAGAAGCAGCAGGACAGCTCTAAGGCACTGTCAAAAGACAGAGGAGTGGGTGGTTCCCCAATGATTGGCTTGATCCTCCCATTCATTAGCATATGAATTCACCCTGCTCGCAAAACCTAGCCAAGCCCCATTCCAAGGCCAGAGTCCTCTGCAATGGCCCACACTCTGCGGAGTGTGCTTCTCTCTGAATCCTAACAAATCCACCTCTTATCTATAGCTTTGTCTCTCACTGAATTTTCGCAATGAGACATCAGAGCCTGAGCTTCATTAGGTCCTGAAGCCAGGCTTCCTGGGTTTCAGCCATGCTCGAGTCCCAGGAGAGAGAGCTGAGGGGCAGGAGGAAAAAGCAGTGGGAAAAACATGCCAAGGAATCCCCTTCATAGCCTGCCGGAAAATCTGCTAAATACCCGACCTGTGCTCACAATTTTCATTGGCCTGATCCTTGGCACAAAGAAGATTAAGGACAGAAGAACCCCCACCGGCTTGGGTAACAGCTACTGAGGCTCAACCTTTGGGACTTACCGAAGAGTAGCCTCTCCAGAATTCCTCAATTGCGCCCACTGCCGCCCACCTGTTCGAAGGAGGAAACAAGAAATGACAGATTGTAAAAGAATTAAGATTTTGTTAGGCATATGTCCCACCAGCCATAGGAGCGAGGACCTCCTACCTTAACTGGAGGCCTGAAATCTGAGGCTGAGCCGCGTGAGCTTTCTCCTGAGTTTGTTTTTCGCTGTCCCGGTTTCTAGCACGATGGGCCTCTTGTCACTTCCCCTGCGCTGGGTTTTCTTCGCATTCCGCTTCTACAGCGGGAGCTTTCGATAAGTTGGGCTCCTGCTGTGCCTGGCCTCCTCTTTGTGGGGGCTGCGCAGAGGTTGTGTCAGCCAGGTTAAACCGGAGTCACGGCACCATAGATGTCAGAGGAGTGTGATCTCCTCAGTTCTGTCTCGTCTCAACAAAAAGTTGAAGTGACGGACATTAAAGCCCGCGGCGTGTCACAGCTCTCAGACAGACCATGTTATAGCTCTTGGGTCTCGAACAGACTGTGTTATAGCTCTTGGACAGATCAGTATTACAGCTCTGCCTTACAGCTCAGTTTTATTTAGAAAGTAACAGGAACATACATCCTCGAGACGTGAGAGCATACCAACCCAAAGACGCGAAGAGAAGAGAGAGAATATGAGCACGTGAGTTGAGGGGGCGGGGGCGGGGGGAGAGACCCCCGGCCCTTTGGCTCCTCTTTTTGTTTTTTCCCTCCCCACTGGGCCTGCCCTATGTAAATTGGGCTAGCCAGGAATGTTGTTTGTTCTACCTGAGGTCCTCACTCCGGTCTTCAGACCTTCCTTTGTTCTATTTTCACGGGCTTTTCCCTTCTTTGTCTTTTAGCCACCGCCATTCTGGATTTTTCTGTATTCTAACTACCTAACACTAATTATCTGCATAACCGAATAGAATCATAAATTCTATTATGCTTGTTGGGGTATGATCACAGGTCTATTGATAATTGTCCACTGTTAACTACCGAGGCTTAAGGCATACAAATCACGGGTTTAAGGCATATGAATCACGGGTTAACTTTGGTTGTATCTCTCTTTTCTTTTGTTCAGACTAGTTTCAGAAAATTTGGGGAGGTTGGTTTGAGCATGTACACTTAGGGTATATAAGGTTTTCTCAAAAAGGTGGGGTCCTTGGAGACTCTGCCTTGGGCCTGTAGGTATAATAAAGTGCACTCCACTATCTGCATTGTTCTTCTGAGTGAGTTTGTTTCCCAGAACACGTGACGACAACATTTGGTGCATTGTCCGGGAAACGCCTCACTTTGAGGAGACAAGTCCCATTTGGAACTACTCTGAGGCCTTAAGACTTGAATCTTCTAGAGGGGGGAAGGTGCCTAGCCCTTCTGGAAGGATTCTACTTCCCAACACCCAGACCTTTCATGTTAGTAGGTAGTGAATGGCAGCAGGGGAACTGAGCGCTCAGGTGAGGAGCAACCCACCCGGCAGGGTGAAAGAGGGGGCCTGATCACCCCCCTGGGAGAAACTAGAAGGGGCACGGGCCCACAGGAGCCTGGAATAGGCAGGTGGTAGCGATTGCTTGATACACAGGTTGACGAGCGTGTTAGGGCTTAGGAAGGAAATTTGTGAATGTCATTTAGGAGGTGGTGTCCACACCATCTTGGGGAAAATTATTACCAAGCAATCACCAGGGGATTGTTAGGAGAAGAAACTTGGTCTTTGTGTGCTCATATTCTGCCCTCGTCAAGGAGGTTTCCCATCTGCTGTGAAATT